>NC_090649.1:255360373-255660373 GCF_040937935.1 Hyperolius riggenbachi | reverse complement strand
CTTTTTGTATCCCCCAACATTAACTAGCCCAGGCAGAGCTGTCTTTTGGATTCTCCCTGCACTCAAATGAAACGTGGCTGATCCATACATATGCAAAAGGAAGGATGTGCTTTACATGAAAAACCTGCTCTGGGAATGTGGCTGCTGTTGTCCATGGAGGCTGAAGGGGGGACTACTTTACATGGAAGGGGGGCTGCTGCACATTAAGCAGGGGAAGAATATATGGCAGATGTAGGTTGCTGAGGATGTAAGAGGGAAAGTGCTGCAGGTAAAAAAAGATCAACATACAACAGGAAGCCCATGCAGGCACAAATAAAATGCTTGCCCCGTTGATTCCGATAGCATGCATACACTCTGCTTTAAAGGTCTGGGATTACAACAGTAACATAAAAGTAGCATTGCAAAAATTGAAAATGTTCTGCCTCTGAATAAAACTGTATAAGGGCTCACACTATTAGCGCTTTTCTGAGTGCTTTCAGGTCGTCGGCGCTTTCCGAGCTATTTTAAAAAATCGCTCCCATTCACCATTAAAATCGTGGTAAAATCACATAAGAATTGCCATGTTCCCTTAAAATCACAAATGCAAAAAATGATGCGATCACAGTGATTTTACCGCAATTTGAATGCAAGTGAAGGGGAGTGATTTTTTTTTTTAAAAGTGCTCGGACGACTTGAAATTGCTTAGAAAAGCGCTTATAGTGTGTCTGCGCCTTAAAGGTTTTCATTGTTGCTTCCTAAATCAAGATGGCAGTGGTTTGCAAGAGTCTGAAATTGTAGACAATACATCTGTAAAAGAAAAAAAAAAACTTGCCGATGTTTAAGAAAAAAAAAATGTATATTAAGAACGGATTCTGCATAATGACATTAAGTAATTATTTGATCTATTCTAGATGATACTTTTGTTCAAATACTAAATTGACCATTTCCCTTAAAACCGTACAATCCCTGCAATCATCTAACCTTTCCATAATACACTGGACTGCTTACAGTAAAGTGCGTCAGGACATTCAATCAGTTACACAGCAATAAATATAAGTAAAAATTCCTCTCTTCCTCATTTGAGACTACTAGTCATGTGACAAGCATCTATGTATTTATCTATGCAAAAATGTAGTTTTGGAGTGGTGTCGCAAATCTATTGAATTGGATGGACTGGGCTTACTACTAGGACGCAGGCGAGGAAACATTGTACATATCCAACACATGATCTCTGACTATGGTGACACCATAAAAAGATGGGCAGATTTGTTATTTGACTGAAAATGAGGAAAAGTAAAGAAGGCAACAGAAAGTTACAGGGATCCTGGCCATGTGACCATGATTTTCAACTGGCTCCATGTTTATTGTTAATCAACATGTCACTTGGATTTCTACACTTGTGTAGATCTTAACAGTACGAAAAAATAGTATGAAATATCTGGAGGGCTGTAGATTTTTTTAAGCAAATCATAGTATGTTTATACTCGTAGCGCATGATTGTTGGTAAGTTTACTCTTAAGGTGCCCATACACTGGTCGATTTCAGCCATTGATCAACCGTTCGAATCTATGGAATCGATTGATCATTAGGAAATTGATTCTTTCAAATCAGCCGACTAATCGATTTACAGCTGATTTTGGTCAATTTGCTCGATCAGTCCGGACGGAAAATCTGGGTCGATTGGCTACTGGCAGCCGATTGATGGTCCATAGGGTTGCATTGGGTTGAATGGTGCAATGCTACATTTCGATCAAATTTCAATAGATTTCATTCTGAAATCTACTGGAATTCTGTTGCTAGTGTGTGGCACACATCACATACATTCCTGTGTAAACGTGGTTCAGGGAGCACCCACTCAGGCTCAGGTTTCAAGTGGGTGCCTCGATCCTTACCCCTGTACCCAAGGGGTCACAGTCCAAGATTCCAACACAGGACCGGCACCACACATCTATCACATACATTGCTGTCAGATTCTACTTGATAGGCATCTGACAGAAATATATCTGATGGTCGAATCTGCAGCAATTCTATAAGTGTATGGCCACCTTTAGATTATTCAAAACAAGTGTCAAATGTATGGCTGCTCTTAGAACATGTCAGTAGAGGGTATCCCAAAAAGTACATCCAGATAATTTCTCTAATGCAGAACTAGCAGTTTTGAAGATTTGCTGGTTTAAATTATTTTATGATTACTGCTAAATAAACTGTATGGCAGTCTGAACATAACATAAGTATCCAGTTTCCAAATTGGACTGCACTGCTTTCCACATTGCCAGGCTAAAATTTCATAGTCTGTTATCAATACAACTTGTTTTCATTATACCTTGAAATGTTGCTGCAAATATTAGTGTGTCCTCTCTCCAAATATATGACCTACATTCATTTCCATCTAGCCTCATTGTGGACAGAGTTGTGGGAATGCTTATCTAGACTCACCTTTGAGTGTTCTCTCTTTCCACCTCATCACTTATGTCTGATAATCAGTTGATATAAATTCAGGTCAACGAATAGAGCCGTGATAAACAGCAGATAAACAAAGTGGACAGAGAGAAAAATTGGCAAGCACTAAATTCACTCCCACTTTCTGTTTGGCGGAGTATGGTTTCACCCATGAAAAAATTTTGAACAGGAAATGTTATTTTCAATTGGGTGTATGCGCTATGTACTTTATGTGCGAGGGGGAAACAAAAATAGAGGGGAAAATGGGAAAAGGTACAGGCTTTAATTCGGTTAAAAAAAAAAAAAAAAAAAAAATCTTCATTGACACTACAGTTTACCTAGCCTTCCCACAGTCTGTATCTGTACATAACATTCATCAATATAAGTTTCTGATGATTTTCCGCATAACACTGAGCAGTTCTACAATCTGTTGTCCCTTAAATGGAATCTGTTTTCCATAGAACAAAAGGGAGTAATCTCAAACACAGCAGCCAATATTAGCATAAAATGGCCCAGTTCTGTCAGTTTGATTAATTTGTCCCTTTGTCTCCCCTCTGTATGATAAGTGCTATTAATGGTTGCAACACTTCATAAGTCAAAATCTTTCCACCTAATGATTTGAAACCACGGTTTATTTCCTCCTTTTCTGCATTATTTTTCTCATTTAGCATTCCACTCGAGTATAGATTTCTGCCAGTCTCTTTCATTATCAGACAGGTTGCAGCCTAGGAGTGATTACATATGGTATAGGGTATGCACAATCCCAGGGGCAGCAGCTGCTGATGTAAGCTGAAAATAGATCCAGCCTACGCTCAGCACTTTTCCCAGAGGTCTCCTATTTATTAGTAACATGCATGGTATAGGACAGCTTGAATCCTCATTTAGCAAGATGACTCTTTGAGTCTCAATGCAGCACAATGACTTTGCTCAATTACTGACTGCTGTGTAATTTTTTTTTTCTATTTCTTGCATCCAGGCAATGACTTCACCAAGCATAAATCGTAATATGAGTCTGATTTATAATGAACTCAGGAAATGACAGGCTCCATTTGAAGTAATGGAGCTTGACAGATCTAAGGTTTAAATTAAATAATCCTATTTGTAAGGGAACATTACAGTATGATAGATTGATTTAAAATGAAAAAAAATTCACATCACATTGCTCTCTGCGTTCATTCGATTCTACATCTTGTCCTCCAGAATATTTGTGTTCTCTGTGTGTAAAATGATGAGCTGTGGAGAAGGCTTGCAGTAAAATGCATGTGTGTTATGATGTGGCTGAGGGTGTTATCGCTTCTTTGTGACAGATTCTCACACTATTGGTGTATATCGGCTTACAATATTGGGCTACAAAATCGCCAAATGCCAAGCAAATTGCAGAAACTATTTCCGACATTTCACATTGGGGTAGTGCATAATCTTAAAACGCAGCACTGTGAAGACACTGCACAAACATACCACCCATGTCCTACCAAATGGATTTGCAGGGGTATTAATTAGCAAGTAGGTTTGACTGGGTACAGATTAAACATTTTTACAATTTTTTCGCAATCTTTGCAAACGCTGTACAACATGCAACAAGCAATGTGGGTCATGTGAGGTTCCTGTGTCTGATGTCCTCTTTAAAAACACTTGAGGGCCCTTCCATGCTGGCGCAGTCCGGCGAATTCCTGCACTGCTACTGCAGACTATTTAAGCCCTATGGGGTAGTTCACATTTCCCAAGATGTGGCATGCAACAAGTCCCTAGTCTGATGCTAGGGCAGAACTACGTTACTGTGCGGGATCCGCAGCAACCTGCGTTGGCCCGGAAGTCATGTTAGTCTATGGCGACGCAGAATTTTTTTTTATGTATATCTGTAATCCCACCACCACCTACATCATGCATCTACATTTACGCATGCCTTTCACTGTTTTTCACATTGCAGCCACCAGATGGTTTCCTGTTAACCAAACATACAGCAGTGGCGTGCAAACAAAAGCATGCATTGTAAACTCTTCACTTTGGTATGATTTCTGAAGGCAATGGCATTTCAGAACTACTTACAGTACTTACCTTACATTGACTGGTTTGAGACACTGTGAGATAAATGCATTGCACCTGCACTATCCAACTAGAATAAGCAGGCACACTGCTATTTACTCTATTGGGAAACTACCATTATTTGTTATATATATTAGGATATAATCCAGCACCAACCTTCTAAGTTTATAGACCAACATAAACACTCTGTGACCTAAGCACTCATGCTTTGTATTAGAGAGGTCATCATATTGTGTCTGCACATTTTGCGGTCATGTTAAGTGAGAAGTTGGCTAAAAGCCTTATGTAGTAATGCCCAGTTTCATGACCTGGCTGAATTCAATGATTATTGAGATCGAGTCTTGCACCACTATTTCTGTTGTGTAGAGGAAATTCGAATTTCCACTGATAATGCAGCTTGCCAGCTTTCTCCAGTCGTCCAAGACCTAGGCTTCTTCAGTACTTCAATATCCTGAAAGCATTCCCTTCAATGTAAACAACCTTGAAGGTGACAGTGACAAGGAGGGGAAGGGCACGTAGCTTAGCAACTTGCTTGCCGACAGCTTCTCACCCGTCTGACTCCATATCTCCTGGGGAGAAATCCAATCTGAAAAATGATTGAGACAAAGTCTATTATGCTTTCTGCATATCTCCTTATTGTCCGCTCCGGTTTTGTTGACTCATCCTATTCATTTTAGTCAAATGATGTGGCATTAGTTCTCTCTGCATTCTGCTACCAATAATATATACAGTATATCTCTGTATAACATGTGTTGGAAAGGGCTTTGCATGCCATTACTGATGCAGGGTCTTTCTCTCATGTTTTCAGATTACAAGCCTTTGATCTACTGTATTTTGGTGTATACTTTAATTACTATGTTTGTACTTGTGGATGCTCTAGGAAACACAAGCAGGTTTTGTGATTTTCAGTAAATCCGGAAAGGTTCAGAATGCGTGAAGTTTTATTTTCTGTGTCCTAAAAGGTGACTTCCCCACACCATCTGTCATGCGTCTTGTAACAGGAAGTGATTAAAGGAATCTAGGGCCTCGATTCATCAAGACTTATCGAATTGGTTAACAATAGTTCGGTAAAATACCGAATTCGTTAAGTTGATTTCAGTATTCATCAAATTTATCTACAGATGTTAGCGAGCATTTGGTAATCATTCGTTAGTAATGCGTTAAAACGGAAGACAGTGCAATTCATGAAAATGAAAGTGGGCGTGGTTTAGCGTTAAATTTAGGATTAGTTATCTCCTTCACTGCTCTGTCGTTATTCCTGTCAGATAATTGCTGACAGAGAAGATGGAGCCATTTGAAGTGGTTAGGTATCAGCTGAAAGTGATTCAAAGGCGTGGAAGGGCAAGAATAAGGTCTAGAACCATATCAGTTTGCAAGAGAATAGATTTATTTGCTATAACAGGACATCTGCATTTCTATTGAATCATCTTGTAAGAGAACTAAGGCAGTGCCAGGGTTAACTAATTTGCTAGCTGCACTATATTTTTATAGAAAAGGCTCCTATCAAGCCGCAGCTGGGGAAGTTGTGGGATTGTCCCAAGCCACTTCCAGAATCTTGGTCCAGGTGTTAAGCCCTATTCGGAATGTTGCTACGTAGTGTTCAAAGGACTGCCTTTTACCCACAATTCCATGGGAATCTTATGGCCTTGTGTTAAATTACCGCTGTAAAATGGAAATATCGAGACGTTACCGAATTCACACCGAATGCGGCAAAACCTTGATGAATACAACTAGAAATCGATAAACTTCGAATTTGGTAATTTAACAAACTGGGAAAAGTTATCTCAAAGACAATGATGAATCGAGGCCTATGTCATGGCTGCTCAAACAGTGATGACAACTAGAGATGGTTATGTCTAGGAGAATGCATGGAGAAGCATGTGATCAGTTTGGTCATGTGAAGGATAGGTAATGCCTGGTACACACCATGCGATTTTGTTTAAAAGTTATCAGAAAAGCGATCACAAAAATTATGAGGAATCTGATCGGACCTGTCAGAAATAATCGATTCGACCCATCCATCTGATAAAATCCATAGTGTGTACCAGCCATAAGTCTATGATTTGCTAGTCATGATCATGTGCTAAAGTTAACAAGACTTAAAGTGGACCTGAAGATATAATAAAAAGAAAGAGTTTCACTTGCCTGGGACTTCAGCCAGCCCCCTGCAGCCCACGCAGTTTCCGAACGATCCTCCATTCACTTTTGTTCACGCCGACTTCTAAGTCAACGTCCACTGCATCCTGGTACACATTCCCATGGCCAGGAGCGTCCTGGGCAGGCGCAGTATGAGAAAATCTCTACTGCGCCTGCGTAGTATGCTCCCAACAACAGGAGCGCTAAGCAGAACGCGCAGGGCCAGGGCCGCGCAGGTGCAGTGGACGGCGACTGCCAGAAGCGAAAGTGAGCCGCGGAGGGGAAATGGAGGATCGTGTGGTAACTTCATGGGTACAGGTTGGCTGCAGGGGGCTGGCAGAAGCCCCAAGTAAGTGAAACTTTTTTTTTTTTTAATAGCTTCAGGTTGCCCTAAAGAGGTATGGGCAAGATTTAGGAGGTTTATTTTGTTATTGTTGTGTGGATCTCCATCACTGCCTGTTGTGTTACAAGCAACAGGTGATTATGAGGCTCTATTTTCAGCAGGTAAAGAGCTGTAAAATCTTTTCATTATTTCAAACTCCACCTCAGTCTATGCAATATAAAAATGAACATTTTTTTTTTTGAATTTTTCTTTGGGAAAATAGTTGTTTAAAAATGAAGCATACTTTTTATCATTTTTTTTGTTTACCCACTTGCCGACCGCCCACAGCCGATGGGCGGCGGCCCGGGCCCAAATGACCGCAATACGCCCATCGGCGGTGGGCGTGGTTATGCACCAATCGCGTCACGCGATCAGGCGGCTGTGACAGGCTCCGCCCCCCTTGCACAGTAACCCGCCGGCCTTTCGGAAGCGCCGGCGGGTTACTAGCCTTCAGATCGCCACATGCAAAGCGTATAATATGCTTTGTAATGTATACAAAGCGTATTATACAGGCTGCCTCCTGCCCTGGTGGTCCCAGTGATCGAGGGACCACCAGGGCAGGCTGCAGCCCCCAGGTAAGCACACTGATCTGCCCTCCCCCCTTCCCTCTGATTGCCCACAGCACCCCTCAGACCCCCCCGCCCACCCCTCAGACCCCTGTTTGCACCCAATCACCCCCCTAATCACCCATCAATCACTCCTTGTCACTATCTGTCAACACTATTTTTTAGATTGGTCCCTAAACTGCCCCCTAGGGGCTCCTGATCACTCTCAGATCCTCCCCAGACCCCCCCCCCCCCAGCTCCCCCACTGTGTACTGTATACATCTATCCTCTCTTGTAATCACCTGTCAATCACCAGTCATTCACCCATCAATCACCCGTCATTCACCCATCAATCGCCCGTCAATCACCACCTGTCACTGCCACCTATCAGATCAGACCCTAACCTGCCTCTTACGGGCATCTGATCACCCTCCCACACCATCAGATCGCCCGCAGACCTACCCTCAGATCACCTCCAAAGTGCATTGTTTACATCTGTTCTGCCATCTAATCACCCATCAATCACCCCCTGTCACCTCCTGTCACTGCTACCCATCAGATCAGACCCCTATCTGCCCCTAGGGCACCCAATCACCCGTCCACACACTCAGAACGACCTCAGACCCACCCTGTGTACTGTATACATCTATTCTCCCCTGTAATCAGCTGTCAATCACCCCGTCACCACCTGTTACTGCCTCCCATCAGATCAGACCCTAACCTGCCTCTTATGGGCATATGATCACCCTCCCACACCATCAGATTGCCTGCAGACCTACCCTCAGATCACTTACAAAGTGCATTGTTTACATCTGTTCTGCCATCTAATCACCCACTGATCACCCATCAATCACCCCCTGTCACCACCTGTCACTGCTACCCATCAGATCAGACCCTAATCTGTCCCTTGGGCACCCAATCACCCGCCCACACCCTCAGACCCCAGTCCTGATCACCTCGCCAGTGCATTGCTTGCATTTATTCCCCCCTCTAATCACACCTTTAGACACCCACCAATCACCTCCTGTCACCCCCTAGCACTCCTACCCATCAGATCAGGCCCTAATTTGCCCCGTGTGGGCTCCTGATCACTCGGCCAAACCCTCAGATCCCCCTCAAACCCCATTCCGATCACCTCCCCAGTGCATTGTTTGCATCTATTTTCCCCTCTAATCACCCCCTGAGACACCCATCAATCACATGCCCGTGTTCTCTTCTGCCATGTCCAGGTCACGATTTGAGAACATCCTGCGCTTCCTGCACTTCAGTGCTAATACAACCTGTCGCCCCCTCATAGACCACCTGTCATCAAAATTTGCAGATGCTTATACCCCTGAACAGTCATTTTGAGACATTTGGTTTCCAGACTACTCACGGTTTTGGGCCCCCAAAATGCCAGGGCAGTATAGGAACCCCACAAGTGACCCCATTTTAGAAGGAAGACACCCCAAGGTATTCCAATAGGAGTATGGTGAGTTCATAGAAGATTTTATTTTTTGTCACAAGTTAGCAAAAATTGATTTTTTTTTTTTCACAAAGTGTCATTTTCTGCTAACTTGTGACAAAAAAAATAAACTCTTCTATGAACTCACCATACTTGTAACGGAATACCTTGGGGTGTCTTCTTTCTAAAATGGGGTCATTTGTGGGGTTCCTATACTGCCCTGGCATTTTAGGGGCCCTAAACCGTGAGGAGTAGTCTTGAAACCAAATGTCTCAAAATGACCTGTGAAATCCTATACAAAAAATGTGGCAGTGGCAGAAAATGTTTTTCTTTCAGGTAGGGTGTACACTCCCAAACAATCACAAGAAATAACTATCAATTATGAAAATCGTATCAAATTTTATTGTTCCAAAACATATTTCTATGTATAATCATATATTAAAAACACATGGGATGGCCACCCCGTCACGCTATAACCACCTCAACCATCATTCACCTCAGCATGCACACGCCGGCATCTAAGACTAAATGACATAAGTGGCTATGCACTCCAGCAGAATAGGCAGAAGCTTGGATATTAATGTTGCAATTGCCATGCAGCAAGCAATTCACCATTGAGAGCACAGTGTAGCACAGAGCATAGCAGAAAAATAAGGAAAACAATCCAGCAGTTCATGCCAAAGCAGCGGTTCCAAAGGTGAATAGTGGTGTATGTCGTATGGGATGACTTACATATCACAAATGCATCACAACCTTAGAATCAACTTGATCTCACCCACATCTACCAACAGCAGCTGCATGGATTCCTGGTTGCCATCACATCATTCCTTCATAGGATGTTTTCAGCAGAAATAGTTCATCTCACCATGCTTCTGGGAAAAAGGTGCTGGTCCAGGTCTATCCTCAGAGGCCACAATGCATGTCCTGAGTGTCTCCTGCAAGTGCTGGAAGTACCCCAGAGGTCTCCTTAACCTGCTGCCTGTGCAAGATGGCAAGCGGTGCAGCTGGGAGAGACCGATGGCCAGGGTCTCAGAGTGATGCCTGGGTGGAGAGCGGGGCGGCGTGGCGTCCCATGCAAGCGGGTAGTTTCCCCGACGTTTCGCCGGCTTCCGGCTTTCTCAAGGGGCGACCTGTGAAATCCTAAAGGTACTCATTGGACTTTGGGCCCCTTAGCGCAGTTAGGGTGCAAAAAAGTGCCACACATGTGGTATCGCTGTACTCAGGAGAAGTAGTATAATGTGTTTTGGGGTGTATTTTTACACATACCCATGCTGGGTGGGAGAAATCTCTCTGTAAATGGGCAATTGTGTGTAAAAAAAAATCAAAACATTGTCATTTACAGAGATATTTCTCCTACCCAGCATGGGTATGTGTAAAAATACACCCCAAAACACATTATACTACTTCTCCAGAGTACGGTGGTACCACGTGTGGCACTTTTTTGCAGCCTAACTGCGCTAAGGGGTCCAATGAGCACCTTTAGGCTTTACAGGGGTGCTTACAATTTAGCACCCCCCAAAATGCCAGGACAGTAAACGCACCCCACAAATGACCCCATTTTGGAAAGTAGACACTTCAAGGTATTCAGAGAGGGGCATGGTGAGTCCGTGGCAGATTTCATTTTTGTTGTCACAAGTTAGCAGAAATGGAAACATTTTTTTGGGGGGGGGGTCTCAAAGTGTCATTTTCCGCTAACTTATAAATAAATAAAATAAAATCTTCTATGAACTCACCATGCCGCTCAGTGAATACTTTGGGATGTCTTCTTTCCAAAATGGGGTCATTTGGGGGGTATTTATACTATCCTGGAATTTTAGCACCTCATGAAACCTGACAGGTGCTCAGAAAAGTCAGAGATGCTTCAAAATGGGAAAATTCACTTTTGGCACCATAGTTTGTAACGCTATAACTTTTACCCAAACCAATAAATATACACTGAATGTTTTTTTTTTTTTTTTTATCAAAGACATGTAACACAATACATTTGGACAAAAATGTATACAGAAATTTTACTTTATTTGAAAAATGTCAGCACAGAAAGTAAAAAAAATCATTTTTTTTACAAAATTCATGTCTTTTTTGATGGATATAATAAAAACTAAAACTCGCAGCAGCAATCAAACAGCACCAAAAGAAAGTTGTATTAGTGACAAGAAAAGGAGGGAAGATTCATTTAGATAGTAGGTTGTATGACCGAGCAATAAACTGTGAAAGCTGCAGTGGTCTGAATGGAGAAAAAGGCTCTGGTCCTTAAAGGGATACTTAAAGTGAACCTTAAAGGGAACCTTAACTGAACGGGGGGTTAAGAGTTTTACTTACCTGGGGCTATTACCAGCCCCCTGCAGCAGTCTTGTGCCCTCGGCGCCGCTCTGGAATCCTCTGGTCCCCCGCTGTCACTTAGTTTCGTTTTTGACGACTGACCAGTCGCCGGCCGCCATGCGTAATATTGGACGCATTCACCAATGCAATTAGCGCTATTGCGGACCGCAACGCGTACAAAAATACGCGTTGCCGCATATCTACGCGTGCGGAATGCGCCACCGCGTATTTTTGTACGCGTTGTGGCCCGCAATAGCGCTTACAGTCGGGAATGCGGAAAAAGCTACGCGTGGCCAGTCCTGACGGGCCTGTTGGCAAAAGCGAAACTAGCTGGCAGTGGGGGACCAGAGGATTAGTGAGGGGCTGCGAGGGCACAGGACTGCTGCAGGGGGCTGGTAGAAGCCCCAGGTGAGTAAAACTCATTTTTTTCTGGCTTAAGTGTCCCTTTTAAGGGGCGAAAAGACTGTGGTCCTTAAGTGGTTAATATATACTTGCGTTCCACACATTGAGTACTATAGTTTTATAAAGACAATCCATGCAAATTTGTAGCTTCAATTTTGAAAACCATGACAACCATTTTAGTAATTAATGAGTTTCATATATATCTTATAGTGAACTTATGTGCTGTAAAAAATATCAAACAGTAGGACGCTGTGGTACAGAGTGTGTGCACAGCACAAAGAAAGAAATGTGTGCAAGTGGAACCATGCATTGCTGTATCACCACTGAGAAAAAAATGGAAAAGCATTGAGTATAACAGAGTAAAACAAATGAATTGCATCCACACACTACACAAAAGTCAATGTTGTTATGTACACAATCTCTAGTATATACAATGTGAACAACGACTGTCATCCAACATAAATAAGCTTCAGGTTAGACCCCATTTTCTTTTTTTTTCATGAGCGCGTTTAGATTGCATGTGTGTGTGTAGAGTATGTGTCTGCAGCGTACATCTATTGTATGTGTTTACAGCATGTTTTTGTGTATAGTGTACGAGTATATACAGTCTCTAACCACCACCAGTGTGAGATATGCAATCTGAAAGCATTTAATAAAAAGAAATGTATAGTTGTAAAGTCCACTGCGCTCTCACATCAATAAATTAACCTAAAAAACAAACTAACTACACATCGCGTGATATTGTTTCAATAATCAACACTCTTCAAATCCGTGCAGTGTGAACCAGGTGCTCTCACTTGTGATACCATCACCTGCAATCGTAGAGGCTCACCGAATTGAAGCCACCTCGTTTTTCAGGTGGATCTCACACTTAGGGCGCCCTTAGTACTATGTTTCACCAGGGTACTTCAGTGAACCATACTGAGATGCTGGTTTAAATCTTTTTAATCTTCATTAAAACTTCAATAACACCCAATAAAAACCTAATTGGGCAAAAAATGTCATAACTGGCTTACAACCATGCTTCTCGCGTCAATTAACCACTTGCAAGCTCCAAGAAGATAAAAGCATATCATAGCGGTGTTCCTAGGGCCCTCATCGGCGTTCTGCTCTCCAAAATCACCACGCTGTTCAGGCTCCCTTCCACGTTCCACCGCTACCTCCAATGCGTAATTGCGTCAGGCGTACTGGGTTTCCCCTTCGCGTTTAGTCATCGACCAGACACATCATGGAACTTAAAGTGTACCAGAGCTGATGAAAGCTAACATTTTTATATATACCTGGGGCTTCCTCAAGCCCCATTAGCTCGGATCACTCCCACGCCGCTGTCCTCCGCCTTCTGCAACTCCGGTATTGGGTCTCATAACTTCCTCCAGTCGCGGCCAGTCTGAGCAAGACAAATGCGCCCTCTACGTATTTCGCCAGCGGCTGCTGGAGAGATACGCAAAGAGCACACTTCCTCTTGCCCAGACTGGCCGCGAATGGCATAACTAACGGGACCCCATACCAGAGCTGCAAAAGACGGCGTCGTGAGAGTGATCCGAGCTTATGGGGCTGGAGGAAGCCCCAGGTATGTATAAAACTTTAAGCTTTCATTAGCTCTCATTTCCTTTAAACATTTATCATGTGCTTTAGCACTTATTTATATTATAAATTATGTTTTATTGAATTGATCTCATTTTCAGTTCCCCTCTAGTATGCTGCACTGTGAGAATGGGCCAAATGACGTATGACTGTTCTGATTCAAGTATTATGTAGTTGCAATCAGCTCATGTATTTGGATAGATGAACCATTAGAAACTCCTATTCATGAGCTTTACCAAGAATGCAGCATGGAGCGCTACAATCCTTGGCATTGCTTCTTTATTTTGGCTGGGGCTTGTTGTTGCGGTTGGCTTAGCCAAGAACTCTGGCAGAAAGATGACTCTGGAGTGTCCAAAGGATCTAGCAAAAAGGTTTACCCTCCAGTTTACTCTGCAGTAATGTAGGAAATAAGGTTTGGATTATAAATAAGTCACCTAGTCTAAATTCATTAAAATACTGTAGCACTCAATGTACTACACATGCCTTAGCTGAGTCAATTGCAGTGTTGTGGTAGGGGAATCTGAAGGCAATCTATTCAGATTTAAAGATAATCTGTATTGTTAAAATCGCACAAAAGTAAACATACCAGTGCGTTAGGGGACATCTCCTATTCCCCTCTGTCACAATTTCGCCACTCCCCGCCACATAAAAAGTAGTCAAAAACTGTTTTAAAAAATGTGTTTATAAACAAACAAAATGGCCACCAAAACCAGAAGTAAATTGATGTACAGTATGTCCACACATAGAAAATACATCCATACACAAGCAGGCTATATACAGCCTTCCTTTTGAATCTCAATAAATCATTTGTGTGTTTACCTTCGTCCCCCTGCAGCTCTCATCCACTGAAGTAAATTATTGCAAATTTCCTTCTGTTTTAAGAAGGCAAATTATGCCAAGCTTTGCTTTTTTTAGTAGGAGGGCTTTTTGGTTCCTTTTATCCCCCTATACATTCCTAGTAGTTTGGGTCACCCTGAGCTGCTTGGTTACTCTGTTCTACTGAAGAGTGACAGGCTGATTGTTTCTTCCTGCAGACAGCCCAGCTCCTTTCACAGCGGACGATTTATCCAGCTTGTAAAGCTCTCTTCTCTCACTGACGAGAGCAGTGAGGCTGCCTAATCTAAATAACACATGGGAGTGTGCATAGAGGGGGTCTGGAGGGGGGGGGGGGGGGCGTGCAGAACAGATCAACAACACTGAAGAGTTGGCAGCCTTCCAGACACCGGGCGACAAATCAGACGGGAAAGATAAGTTGATTTATTACAGAGACGGTGATAGTAGAAAGTGCTGCAGTAAGCCTGAGCACATTAGAATAGGTTTAGGAACTTGTAGGATAGTAGAAAACAGGATGACATTTTTGTTACAGAGTCTCTTTAAAGCTTCATATGGAACTTCTGTTTCTTTTCTTTTTTTTCTCTCAAGCTAAAGCTTTTTTTCCCTACTAAGGAAAAAATAGACTTTTCATTGCAATTTGTGTCCCCATTGAAAACATTTTGCCTCCCTTCCTGTTCTGACTGCCCAGGCATTGGTAAAGGAAATGGTCTTACTAGGAACTGAAACTGCACCACTATGTGACACTCCTCCTCACTCTACCATCAACAGCCCCTTCACGCTTTTCACCCCTCAGTTCCAGTCTCCGCAGGTCATTGCTGCGGAGTGATGAATCCCTATTTTTTCATAGACATTCAAAGTGTGTATATCTGTGCAGTGCTGAACCATGATTGTGTCAGGATTGATATGGATGTGTTATGCTTGTAAAAAGAATATACTGTGTACACAGTAAGGGCTGGTTCACACTGCAAGAACTTTTTTTTTAGTGCTAATGATTTGAAAGGCTCATGCAATGCAATGCGGGATTTTTATCAAATCACATCACTCTAGTACACAGGTGTCGAACTCCAGGCCTGGAGGGCCAGATCCATGCCAGTGTTTAGGCTGGACTGAGAAAGAGGAATGTGTTCTACCTGATGGACCTCACCTTTCCTGATTCAGACCCATCAATTCATTTGAGCTGTATCAAAAATGTGTGAGGATCTCGGCCCTCGTAGGACCGGTTTGACATCCCTGCTCTAGTAAGAGCAAACACATAGCTTTACATTAGCAAGAGCTTTTAAAATCACAAGCCTTTGAAAAAGCTCCTGCAGTGTGAGCCAAGGTGGCATTAGCAGATGCGGTCATGGTGAATTCACTATGCAGAGAATGTGCTGTACCATAAATGGACTACTAAAGTAACCTTGTAAGACTAAGGGCTCGTTCCCACTGTTGCGAGGCGATTTCGGCCGCATTCCGACGCTTGTAAAAACGCATGCGGATGCGTTTCCACATGCGTTTTTACCCGCGATTTCGCCTGCGATTTCGCATGGCAGGGTGCCATGCGAAATTAACCATGACACTGCCAGGGCTAAATAAAATTGAAAAAGGTGCGAAATCGCACGCGAAATCGCGGGTAAAAACGCATGTAACAAACGCATGCGTTTTTACTATTAAATACATTAGCGGCGATTCGCACGGATTCCCGACGCAGGCGAAATCGTTGGCTCTTTTGTGCGTTTTTTTCACGCTGAAAAAAACGCACCTCAACAACGCTACAGTGGAAACAGGCCTATCCACTTGTATTACATGTGCGGATCTGCATGCGTTGGACGCATGCAGATTCGCGATAGTGGAAACGAGCCCTCAGACACTTTACATGTGTTTGGGTTTTTTCTGTTTAACAGGGACACACTCTCCTTTATCATGGGTGACTTTATTTTGCATTATATAAAATATAAATCATCATAAATGGCTGCAGCGTCCATTCTTTGGACTTACTTCATATTTGGATATTTGCCTCCAATAAAACATCTTAAATATGATGTTATAAATAGTGAAACAACCTTCAAAGGGCACTGTTTATAGAACAAGATTTTATTACATCAATGATGTATGCTCCAAGTGTCAGCTTCACTGTACATTTTATTTGTTCTGTAGCCTTCTTTTAAAATAAAGGTAATTTAGTGATTTAAGTAAAAATTGAAGCTAGATTTTTTCTTTAATACCAAAGAGGCTAATCTATAAATGTACCTTGAAATGTTAACTTAAAAAATTGATAATTCAAAATACACTAACTGTCTTGTACTTTGTTATTCAAATAACCTTTTCATTTCCCATCCTACTGGCAATAAGGAGCAACTGGATGCTGCACAAACCTTTGTTCATTGCAACGCAATGAAAATTTACCATCATATGCATGAACCCCCCCCCCCCCCCCCCCAAACAAACAGGGCTCTGAACTAGGGCACAACAGTGGGTATGGTAAAATGGAATATCTAAAGTTTTTTACATTTTAAAATTTGATTCCCTTCTGTGAACTCTTTCTATGTGCCCACATTTAATATACACCCTGTTAGGTGTATATAATAGTTCCCCCCTACTACACTCTTGTAGCTCCCATACCTCCATCTCACTGGTCCCCCCATCGTGTGCCACCATTTCACTATGCCCCCAACTTTTTGACTCATCATAAATGGTTATGGCTAATCCCTCCTTGATCCATTGGAAAGGGATCCAGACTGTTGGATCATCTTGCTCGAGCCTATTGTTCTTCTCCATATCCCTCCTGCACCTTATCGCCCTGGACTGTTGGCCATCTTCCCACTCTCTATAGCAGCAGACTGTATCAATAGCTACTAACAAACAGTTTGAGCAGAACTCAGCCCCAAACTGCTGCCTGAGAGATCCAGGTCCCGATCCATGCAGGCTACGGTAATTGTGCCTATGCACACACCTTAAAGACTCCTGTAAAGCTCTTCTCCATCCATTTTAGAAGCTATAGAACGTCATTTATTTATTTTTTCATGGGCTAATGGTCTAATGGAGTTACCTGCACGAATAGCCTGATAACCACTTTCTCTATACCTGAAGCTGAAAGGATCCTTCTTGCCATGCTTGCTATTTGGACTTCAGGGGTGGCATGCTGTATCTGCCCCTATCACCACAAATGAAGCATCTTAATGTCTCCAGCAGTACATATAGGAAATCTCTGGCTGTATAAGGGAGCTAAAATCTAGGCTTTTTGGAGCTGCACAGATTGGCTATGCTCAGGAATTTCATAAAATGTATGTTTAGTGATCAGATTGGATCTTTCTTAGTGTAGCTGTTCTATTGGTTTTATTTCTATATTATAACTACTCCATACAGTGGTGTTAGAATAAGAATGGCGCTCTTAAAAAATGAATACGTACTTACTCCAAATAATACTTCATATTCACAGTGCACTGAAAATATGATCCATATTTGAGCTTTGTTTTACTATGTGCAGTGTGACATTTCCCAGGAAATGACATTTTATACAGTACATGCTACGTTGATGTATGTCATGCTTGTACACATTTCTCAATGTGAACCCTCACAAGAAGGGCAGTTATTTTCATTCTGCATTCTAGAAATAGCACTACAATTTCAGTACTCGACTTAACTCCTTCAGTGCTCTCAGCTGGAGTCCACCAGTCACCAGGAACAGCTTGACTAGTAAAAAGCAGGTGTCTGGACAGTGTGTGAGACTTTGTAATGAAAGTCTCTGGACGATGTCTGTGTTACCGTATATGTCCTCCTTTGACTGCCCAGTGCCAGCCTGCATTTTGCACAAGCGTAACTTGTTGACAGAAGCTAAATTAATTCCAAACTTTTGGCATGTGGTTCTCCATTCCTTCATGTAAGCTTGGTATGCCAAGCAATGAGCTGGTTGGAAATAGATGCTGCATAGGTTATTTTAATTCTAGCCCAGGAACATGACTTGGGCATGACATCATTTTTGTTTTCAGTTTGGCAGTTTTATAGATCGCACGTTGGGTACAGCTCAGGCAGGTAATTGGCACATTTTACATGTAGATGTTATGGCCAGCATTACATTGGGTTTCCCTCTGCCACTTTTTTTTATACCAACTCTTTTGCCACATATGGGAGACTACCTAGGTCTCTAAACATATGTATTCTTCAGTCTTTCCATTACTTTAATTCTAGCATATTTTCATAAAGCAATGAATGAAAGCATCCCTAACAGCTAGTGAGTGGGTCTTTGCAAATCATTTCATTGCCTGCTATAGAGAGCTATTGGATTCCTATTTGAACCAGGACAAAAATCTTGGTGTTTTTCCATTATCTAACATAGTACCTTGCTCTATGCCGTGATATTTTATTTTAATAGGTTATGCTTTATATGGGCACTGCAGTGAAATGTAGGCTACTGGGATTACCCTAGTAGCATGTTTCTAATAGGAAGAGCACGCAGACTAGTTAGTGTTGTTTAACCACTTTATGACAGCCTGACTTATAAAAACGTCCTGCTAGAGCCTCTTAATGGCTCCAGGACGTTTTTATAAGTGAGACGTTCCCCGTGCATCCCCGTGCACGTGAAAATTGTGGAGAGAAAAAAATGATATATTGTCACCATACTTTGTACTAGGGACATAATTAAAATCTTGTGATAACCAGGACAAATGGGCAGATACAATGTGTGGATTTTATGTACAGTAGCAGTGTTTATATTAAAACCATAGGGGATGAAATTGGAGAAATGGTGTATTTTTTCATTTTTTCCTTGTATTTCCCTTTAAAGAGACACTGAAGCAAGACTAAATCTCGCTTCAGCTCTCATATATAGCAGGGGCACGTGTGCCCCTGCTAAAACACCGCTATCCTGCGGCTAAACTGGGGTCCCTTCACCCCCAACCCACCCCCGCAAAAGATGGTCGGAAAGTTGGTCGTAGAAAATCTCTTCCTGGAGGCAGGGCTAACGGCTGCAGCCCTGCCTCCAGTCGCATCTATCAGACGCGCATCGCCGCCTCTACCCCGCCCCTCTCAGTGAAGGAAGACTGAGAGGGGCGGGGGAGAGGCGGAGATGCACGCTGACAGACGCGCGTGGGGCAGGGCTGCGGCGGTCAGCCCTGCCCCAATGCGGAAGCGCTCCCCCGCATTACGGAGTGGGTTTGGGGGGACAGGGACCCCCGTTAAGCCGCGGGATAGCGGCGTTTTAGCAATGGCACACGTGCCCCTGCTATATATGAGGTCTGAAGCGAGATCTATTCTCGCTTCAGACTCTCTTTAAAATGCATAGAAAATAAAGTAATTACTGAAAACAAATATCAACCCCAAAAAGCCCAATTTGTGGTGAAAAAAACAAGATATATATCATTTCATTGTGATTAGTAGTGATTAAGCTATTGGCAAATGAAAGGGATGAGCACTGAAAGGTGAAAATCACTGTTGTCCGTTAAGGTAAAAACCGCCTTGGGGTGAAGTGGATAAGGTCACTGGATAGGACAATTTATAGTACATGTACCGATCCTGGTGTTAGTAAGGCAATGGAAGTGACATGCTGTGTGTTCAGTTAGACTGTGTGATAACAGCTAATATCTCTCATAGCTCAAAGGCCGTTCTCTTACTGCAGGCTCAGTCAACAGCAAATACTGTGCTGTGGAATGTCTAAAGGTGTGTACACACCTCTTGACTTCTGTTGCATGTTGGGAATAAGGACCGGATCCCATTGGGCAACATCGCTGGCCAGTTAAGATAGACCTGTTTCAGCTGTGCAGCTGACAATGCATTCTGTAGCTATGCAGGGAGGCGGAGGGACAACAAAGGGGCGCGTGCGCGATGTCATGCAGGGGAGCAGCGCAGACAATGTGATCAGCCATGGCAAGGATGAGTCATGGGTTGGGGGTCAAGGGTCGCTGTACACACGCCTTTTGGCTGAGGCGGTGGTTATTGGCCGCCTTATGCCTGGTACACACCATGCAATTTCCTGTCAGATAGACAAGTCGAATCAATTATTTTGGACAAGTCTGGTCTGATTTTTGATTGTTTTTCTAATCGATTTTCCGATCTCTTCTATACAAAATCGATCGAAAATCAGATCAGAAATTTTGGACGTAATCGATTTGACCCATATATCTGATGGCAAATTGCATGGTGTTGCACCAGGCATTAGTCAGGCATGTGTGACCTTTAGGTAAATAAACAGGCTGCCACAGCACTTAACAGTACTTGCTGCTGAGCTGGCACAATGAGAACGGGCTTTGAGCTCATGGAGAGGAGAGAGAGATCAGCAGTGGCATATCTAGAGGGGTGGTGTAGGTTTGGGTAATGTCTTGGGCACCACAACACCATGGGCGACATGCCTGCCCCGCGCTGTCATACCACTGATGCCTCCCTGTGCTGCACCATCGGTTGCGCTGTGACAATGATGCAGCGGGGACAGCAGTATCACTTAGACCTCAGCGGTGACTGAAGTTAGGAGAGGGGAGCACGAAGTATTGTACTGCACATGCGGAAGTTAAGCTATTAGTCACTTTCCGCATGTGAAGAGTGCAGCTGCGCGGGTACCATGCTCCCCTCTCCTCACTTCGGTTGCCGCTAATCTGAGGTCTAAGTGACGTGCTGTGACGGGGAGACAGCAGTGGCAGGCGGCACTGATCTGAGGTCGGAGCAGTGTTGTCAATGTTATTTACATTCAGGACATAGACACCTCACCTGTCACTTCTTAATCTGGGGGGCGGGGTATTTACACTGGGTAAACCTCACCCTTCACAAACCTGTCACTACCTAAACTGTGTGTGGGGGGAGAGGGGAGGGAGCCTATTTACACTGGGGACACCTCATCTGCCCAGGGCTGTGGAGTCAGTCGACTATTTACACTGGGCAAACCTGATCTGTCTTTGCCTAAACTGGGGATGTTGGGGAGGAGGGGGGTTATTTACACTGGGGTTACCTCCCTGTCACTTCCTAAACTAGGGAAAGGCTATTTACACTACACAGTTTGCATACGACACTTTATCTCTTTTATGCTATGTACACACGATTCAATTTTTTGACAGATTTACTGTCAGATCGATTATTTCCAACATGTTCGATCTGATTTTTGAATGATTTTCCGTTCACTTGTATGGAAAATCGATTGGAAATCAGATTGTACATGTTGATAATAATAAATCTGACCGTAAATCTGTGAGAAAATTGCATTGTGTGTGTACCTAGTATAACACACCTGAAGTACATCTTGGTAGTTACTGGGGACTTAATACAGTGAAGAAAGATATCACAGAATTAATAAACTGATATTTGCGGAACGTTTTTTGCCATTTTATTCCTTGCATTACTATTGTGGCAGAGCATTTCTCCCGTGAAGCATGTTCTAGCATGAGGTGTCCCTGTGTAAGATACCACATTTCTTGCTCTTGTCATATACTTAATTCTTCATGAAGCTGCCAAATGAAAAATGCATTACTTTAGATTTTCACAACTAAAATTAGGAGTCTGGTTACTCAGGAGAACATCCAGAGCTGGAGAAAGAACAGTCTAAACATAGCAGAAGTGGGTACTGGTTCTATAATAAAGCTTGTGTCCAGTGACAGCACCTTGTCTGACTTTATTTGTAGGCTGAGTCATAGTTTGTCTAATCAAGAAGAGACACCAAGAATACTGCATTGTCTGTCTATATTGGGAGACAGGTGGTCAAGTATTCCTGTTTATGCAATTGGAAGGGCACAGCTTAGTCTAGCTTATTAGTGGGAAGCAATGGCAAATAGACATGATTACTATAATGTGTATTAGGTCAGACCACCGCAACCTATAAATTATTAATATCTCAAAGTACGGTTGGTTTCATGCATTTGTAGGCTGTCAGCAGTGTAACGAACAGGCTTATCATTACATTGCCAAAATACTACCATGCAGATAAATGTAAACAATGGGCGTCTGCTGCAGTGTTTGGCAGGAGGGGGCTTTAAAGAACTCCTTTTTTTTTTTTTCATTTTAAGATGCCTCTGATTCACCTTGGGGTGCCTATAGGCATATATCCTATATAATAAAACCCTAATGTCTCTGCGTCCTGTGTCCCTGTGTGTGTTTTTTTTTTACTGCGCATATGCAGGGAGGGACACTGAAGGGGAGGAAGGGGCACCGT
Source organism: Hyperolius riggenbachi (assembly GCF_040937935.1). NCBI lineage: Eukaryota > Metazoa > Chordata > Amphibia > Anura > Hyperoliidae > Hyperolius > Hyperolius riggenbachi. The sequence continues at coordinate 255,638,159 of NC_090649.1, read as the reverse complement.
GTGGACGTGCACAGCGGGTGTACAACTGGGCAGGTGCGCTCATGCGCGGCAGGCGTGCGGAGACCGACCTAGCCTGTTTTTAAATGGGCTAAGGTCACATGGTTGGCCGTATATATATATATATATATATATATATATATATATATATATATATATATATATATATATATATATATATATATATATATACGGCCAACCATGACTATTTAGGTGCACTACCTCCATACCTGGCCATAAAACTTGACCAGAGAGAGAAGTTATAACCTACATATGGTGAATCATCATACGTAGTCTTAATAACAAAATATCAGTCTACTAGCAAAGTGCTTAGTTGACTAAGAATTAGCTGTTCTGGATATCATCTGAAACGATAAAAAATCCTGCTTAGTAGTCTGCATTTGTTTAGAAAATGCCTGGAAACCTGAAGAGAAAAAAAGAGCCATAAGTACTTATCCATAAATGGATAATCCAGAGGCTTCACCTGTCCCCCTCACCTCCACCGATTCAGCACTGGGACCTCCAGAACTTTTTCCACAATGGCTTTTCAAAGAGTGCACGCGTACATGAACTAGTGCAGTCACATATCCCAGGGCTCCTTGTGCCTATGACAGTAGCAGGGAGGTGCTCAGGCTCAGTGGAAAAAGCCAGGCTTGAGCGGGCTTGGCTTTACCTGAGTAAGGGCCCTGACACACCGGAGAGCGTCTTGCCAGTCCTTTTTGGGTTTTTTTAAAAGACGCTTCCATTGACTTACATTAAAATCACAGCAAAAAAGCAGCGATCTCGCTTTTTCAAGAAATCACAATTTTAATGCAAGTCAATGGAAGTGTTTTGTTAAAAAGAAAAACGACCCGCAAAACGCTCTCTGGTGTGCCAGGGCCCCAAATCATGCTGAAATTAAAAATGTTTTAAAGTCACATTGTGTTGCTCTGTCGCAGATAATGATGTAATATACATAGGTCTTCATACATTGAATCATCTCCAGAAATCTCCAGCGGTGATATCATAAGAGAGTCCATGATCCTGGGGTGTATTTTCCAATACTTGTCTACTATTTTGTGGTAAAAAGAAGCAGACCCTGCTCGGTTCATATTGGAACATAGTAGGGGTTGCTGACATGCATCAGGCCACAACCCCAAGCTAGATTAAAAATCTTGCTGTCTTTCATGCAGCTGCAATCATGCCTCCACTATTTCACAGTGACCGCAACACTGACCAGGATCTGATATGACCAGGGTGTTTAGGATACAATCCTAACCACTTATTAGCACACAGTTCATTCATCTCGACCAGTTTTGCTGGCCATGGTTGATATTCACTGGAAAGAATTGAAGATCTCTGCGGATGTTAGTAAACCAGGCCTACAATGCTGTTACATCATTTGGTAATATTTTGGGGGCAAGATTACCAGTGTTGGTGTTGGTTGTGCGTAATCCAGTAACCAACAAGCTGCAGATAGAACAAAATAAACTTGTTGATCATCTCTGCTACCTTTTGTGTGGTGGCTGTATACATCTTAAGAATACCAGAACCCAATGGCAAATAGTGGTATGTGGCAGTATAAATGTTTCCTATACTTGTTCCTTCTACAGGGTGGTGCATGTGGCAAGTGGCCCGGCTACATGCCGCGAGAGAGAGTTTACAGGCAGACACCGGCCGGTCCCCTTGCCCCTCTTACTCTATTTCTGCTGTGTGTCCTCCCTGGCTTTCTTGAAGCTTGTGTCCCCTCTATTTCCTGCTGTGTGAGAGTTTCCCATATCTATGCCTGTATACCCGCACTCTTGGCAGGCAGCTTGGCCAGTCTTTCGTGCATCACCCTGTATACTGAGTCGTTAGATAATGAAATCACAACTATTTTTTCATACAACATCAGATTTAACCACTTCGCGTCCCTGGGGTTTTCCCCCTAAAAAACCAGAACAATTTTCTACATTTCACACTCTTCCCATTCATTAGCCAATAACTTTATCACTACTTATCACACATAAATGATCTATACCTTGTTTTTTCCACCACCAATTAGGCTTTTTTTGGGTGGTACATTTTGCTTAGAATAATTTTGTACAGATTTTAATGGTAATAAGGGGGAACAAATGAAAAAAGGAATTATTTCTCAGTTTTCAGCCACTATAATTTGAAAATAATAAGTGATACTGTAGATTAAACCTACACATTTGATTTGCCTGCTTGTCCTGGTTATTACAGGGTTAAAGTATGATCCTAGTACAATGTATGGCGACAATATATTATTTGGAAATAAAGGTGCATTTTTTAATCATCCTTGCTCCCTAGTTAGCAAGATGTGCTCCTTTATACCCCCCCTCCCCCATACGTGGCCAGATGTGCCCGTTACCCTTCCCCAGCCCCTGATATGACTCTGTAACCCCCCCCCTCCACTTCAGTAAACCAGATGTGCCTGTTTATTTCTCCCCCCCCCCATAGTTAGCCTGATGTGTTTTTATTACCCCCTCCCCCCATTCATAGCCAGGTGCATGCCCTTTATGCTTCCCCCTCCCCAATTTATAGCCAGCTGTGCCCCTTTTAATTTGTATCCCCCCCATGGACAGCCAGGTGTTGGCCCTTTAAGAAATTGCCTTTCCACTGTAATACCCCCCTCCCCCTCCATGCTGCGATCGGGCATGGAGGATTACAATGTAACAATATTTACCTGACCTTGTTCCAGCGCCGATCACGATCTCCTCCCTGCAGTACCGCTGACAGCCTCACTATGCTGACCGGATCGGGTCCCGGCTTGATGACGTCATTAAGCCGGGACCCGGTTCACTCAGCATAGTGAGGCTGACAGCGGGACTACAGGGAGAGGATCGCGATCGGCGCTGGAACAAGGTCAGGTAAATATTGTTACATTGTAATCCTCCATGCTGCCCGATCGCAGCATGGAGGGGGAGGGGGGAATTACAGAGGATCGGGTGGGGGGATCGGAGACCCGGGAAGGGATGCCAGAGTAGTGTAGTTAGGGGGAGGGTGGTTAATGAGCCCAGGAGCGTGCTAGCACGCCCGCTGTGCTCATTAAATGACAGCAACTTATAATCACGTCATGTGGCTTTCAGGAGCCACTTGCAATGACGTGATTTTACTGTATTAGGGATATAAACTGGTTAATAGTGGTCATGCATTTATTACACCGACAGTAAGCCAATATTTTAATACCTTGTGTACAGCTCTGGTTGCTAACACTAAACAGACGTGTCTACATTGTTTCAGGTTAAATCTACAACTGAGACTTTAAGAGTTAAGTGTACGTTAATTTCCTCCTCATTTCATTGCAGAGACGTTTCCAAGTGAACAGTGCTGCTTGTTTATAATATTCACACTTAGGCTCATATCTTTCCTCTCACACAGCTTGGTCTTCACTTGTGGAATGTGTGAAAAAAAGCAACCACTCCTAGCAAATTATTATCTCATAAATGACAAGCTTTGAGTTGCATTCTCCTCCGGTTAATCTTTTTAGCCAGTAATTGTTGGTAACTATACCAAAGGAAAGGAAATACAGACACAAACACTCTTTAAATCAATGTTCCTCCATTTCATAAAATATCTCCTACATCCTCCCATAACTCTCTAATGATACTGCTTAAAGGGAAGTTCCAGTTTGTCAGTGGTGTTTTCCTGCAATTCCAAAGTGCCACCAAGAAGACTTGTACAAGATGTTTGTAGTTATAAGCTATGATTAAACGTGAGGAAATCGGTGGATTTTTTATTTCCTTTACTAAGCATGAATTTAGTTACATTTTATTGTTGGATTGGAGGACATTTGCATTTAATTCAAACTGTATACAGCTTGAAAATTGTTAAATTTAAATTGAGTATGCGCTCAGGATATGAAGTTACACTAGATGGTTCGCGTAATAAAGTAGTGTGATACAATACAATAAATAATTAAAGTTATATACGCGCTCTCTGTCTCAAGAACACAGGAATATACAGTCTCACACCAAGTAGCCAGTAAAGTCCTCAGACTGGTTCCTCAGAGTCCACCGTATTCCAGAATATCTGGCTCCTTAGTCCAGGACAATCATCTCAACATGTAAATGAAAAAAATATAAAAGTTTGAAAGTGCCAGCATTACTAGCCTCCTCGAGAGACCTGTGTGCAGAGGAAATGGAGTCACTCCTGGAAGTCACGGAAGTGCCTGCCCTACAATGCTGACTGCGAGCAGAAGAGGTGCCGCCTTGGGCTGCAGCCGCCTTTGTAGACTTTCCTGAAATCTGGCCCTGGTGAGAGGAAGAAGCTGGCTGTTGAGCTGGAATATAGTTGAGTTGCAGTAATATTGGAAACCTTGCCAGTGTTTGAAACTGAGTATTCCCTGGAGCATACCCCCATATATGATCAATCTTGCCTCCGGAGACCTTGGAGGATATTTAGGGTGAGTGCGGGCACATTGGGGGGTTGTGTCCCGGCACAGGTGGTTGGAAGGTGATCCTCAAAGGCACACGGTGTAACGTTCTCCTGGTGAAGGAGTGATTGAATGAAAGCAGTATTACGCTATGTACTTTTATATTTTTTTCATTTACATGTTGAGATGATTGTCCTGGACTAAGGAGCCAGATATTCTGGAATACGGTGGACTCTGAGGAACCAGTCTGAGGACTTTATTGGCTACTTGGTGTGAGACTGTATATTCCTGTGTTCTTGAGACAGAGAGCGTGTATATAACTTTAATTATTTACAGCTTGAAAATTGACTGTAAGGGCTCAAACCTACTAGCAGCCTTTTCTATGCGCTAGTGATTTGAAAAAGCTCTTGCTAACGCAATGCTTTGGGATTTTTTTTATAAAATCACATCGCTCAAGTGGGTTCACAACCGTAGCATTACATTAGCAAGAGTTTTCAAACCACAAAGCGCTCAGAAAAGTGCTCCTAGTTGGTTCCAGGCCTAAATGAAATATACATTACATTTGCATGCTAGCCAGAATGATTAGTATCTCATTGACTAGCTCCACTTATTGGGTTCATGCACAAAACTTATCTCATTATTTACCACCCCTTACTTAAAGAAAATCTGTAATGAAAAAAACTCCCCTGAGGAGTACTCACCTCGGGTGGGGGAAGCCTCCGGATCCTATTGAGGCTTCCCTGATCCTCCTCGGTCCCACGGCGGCGGAGAAAATCCTCTCGGAGCGGCGGCGATGTAAATATTTACCTTTTGGCTCCAGCGCAGGTGCAGTATCCGCTCTTCCCACGGAGATAGGTGAAAATAGCCAATCTCTGTCGGGCCGCTCTACTGCGCAGGCGCAAGTCGCCTGCGCAGTAGAGCGGACCCAACGGAGATCGGCTATTTCCGACTATTTCCATCAGAAGAGCCGCAACCGCGCCCCCGCTGGAGCTCGAAAAGGTAAATATTGCACAGGCTGTCGGATTTGTCGCCTGTGCTTTCCGGGGGCTGCAGCAAGACCGCCGTGGGACACAGGAGGACGGGGAAACCTCGATAGGGTCCAGAGGCTTCCCCCTACTGAGGTGAGTACCCCCCAGGGGAACTTTTTTCAGTACAGGTTTTCTTTAAGGTGACCATACACTGGTCGATGTGGCAAACAGATAGAACCCTCTCAGGTCATAATCTGATGAAAGAGGGATCTGTCTGATCAAATCCCTCCACTTTCTGTACGCAGATTCTCAATAGATTGCAGAATGGAATCTGTTGAAAATCTGTGCACGCTGCCTACTGGGTCCTCAGGTATCCCAGTTTCCCCCTCCCCAGGCCGTGCAGAGCTTACACACTCCTATCAGCTGGTGCGAGTCTTCTCTCCACCGCCAGGCTCTCCTCCCTGTGTTTTCTGTCCTGGCTGCCTGTGTCCCATGAAAAATACTAGAGGCATACATATCCGACACTGGGATGTACCTTACTTGACCACTAAAGTTCTTTAGCATTTGGCCTCTAGCGTTTGTGCTTCACTGCCTACACTACACGTCACTTCAACAACACTAGTGAGGCACTCCCGACCTGTCACCAATTGAACGATATCCTCCATCTGGTGAAAGCGATTGAATAAGCCAGATATTGATAGAAAAAAAAAAATCAAGTGTATGCCCACCATAGTTTTTTCACCTCATCTATAAAAATAACTTTTCAACACTTTCCAAGCAGAAAAATCACTCAAAGTTGTTCTTGAATAACTTAAGTTTTATAATATGTCCCACCTTAGTTTAGTACGTTTTTGCTTTGTTGGGTGCTTAAGGGCCCTTTTTCCACTACTAGCATTTTGCAATCTAATTCCGATTGCTTGCAGATTGCAAAATGCTAGGTACAGTGAAACTAATGGAAACTGCTCCGTTTGCAACATGATTTTCCCCCGAGTGCAATCCTGCTGCATTTTCTGTGTGATTGGACTTGAACAATATACTTTGCATGGGAGTGCAGAAAAATCGCATAGCAGTCGCACTGCTATGTACTGTTCCTGCGATTGAAAAGATTCTGCAAATGAAAATGTTTTTCCACCTTTTTTCTGGCGCAATTGGCTGAAGTGATGAATTTGGATATTTAGGTCGGTTTTTATCAGTGTTAGTGAAATCGAAAAATGCTACGTTTTATTTGTTAGCAAACAAACTTGTCAGAACAAGGCACACTGCTGACATTGTGAATTGCAGAGTAACTCATGCCTCTTGCAGAGGCATTTTGCCAAAAGGCATTTTTCCTTGCAGCTGCATCTATTGAACCATTGACCACCTGTGATTGATCTCACATGCAACTGTGATAGGTTGAAACTTGCATGAAAACAGGTTCAAACGTGAGATTTATCACACTAACCAGAGGGTGCTGGATATTCATGTTCATTTGAGTAATTCTTTAATCTTATAAAGATTATATATCTGATTAACTAGATGCGCTGGCTGTATTTCTGTTCTATTCTATTGTGAGAAACATCCACAGAAGTGAAATTTAGATATAATGGTAGCATAAATAGAAACTCACGTAAGCTTGGTGAAGCTCAAATTTCTAGTACACGTTAGCTTCATTATGACACTTCAAAGCGCAGTGAATTGAACAGTTGTAAAGATGCAATCAGAGGAACTGTGAACATACCCCTATTTTTATTGCCCTCACGGTACAAGGCAGAGGTTATTTATCACACTTCAAGTCAGCTATAAAATCCATGCTATTATTATAATCGCTAGAAAAGAAGGCAGTTTGAGAATGAAATCTATAGCCACACTGAATTTATCTCACATTTATTAGGTATGCCAGCCTTTATTCAGATGGCGCATTTTTCCTCAGCATAGAATTCCTTTGGGGCTATAGAGGTTAAAGAACAATGGCAAGTGAATGCTGAATCTCACTGTTTGAATTTTAATGATCACTAACTTGCATGTAGAGTAGGTTTCAAAGTATTTCCTGCGGCGTCAGGGGCTCTTTAATGGACCGTGTGCATAACAAATCAGGAATTGTGCTAGACTTTAGACCTAAAAAACAGAAATCTGAACAATGAGTAGACATTTATGGAAATAAGATTAAGGTAGGGTTTCTTGAAATCTAAATATGCTGTTTGTCACTAGAACACTTGTCCAATAATGCTGTACATTTTGTTTGTGCATGATAAAACCATAGTTATAATAGTTAAAGCAAATGAAAAAAAAAACTTAGGATGTATTGTATGTGTATAAGTGGATAATGAATAGAACATTCATAGCAAAGAAAAGAGTCTCTTATTTTTTATTTTCAGTTATAGCTTTTTTTTCATACCACTGCATCATTCTGCCATATTTGCAGTTTACAAACTATACCCTATTTTTTAAACTATAAAACAGAACAGAGCTAATGACTCTTTGAACATTCCTGTAGTAAAACCTTATCCTCAACCTGTATCTTTTTTACAATATTTATTTTTAAATACTTTAGTCAGTCTTTGCCCTTTGTAAAATCTTATCTCACCCCCTGACTTTCATTGCTAAATGTATCACAGGTGCTAGCATCTTTACTCCTGGCAAGGTGTATAACTGCTAATGGTTACTTCTCCAGCCTCTGTTGAGCAAGAAAATAAGTTGATCTCCAAGAGTGCGCTGGGTAAAAAGAGCAAATTTACATCATTGCCCTGGCAGAACATCACTTAGGGGTGGGTCTACATACTAATATCCAGATGCCAGGTGGCATGATGCGTTAATGGTTAACACTTGGGACTCTCGCCTTGCAAAGCTAGGCTTGAATTCTAGCCAGCCAGGACACACTCTGCATGGAATGTGTATGTTTTCCCTGTGTTTGCATGGATTTCCTACATGAGTTCAAGATCCCTCCCACAACCCAAAATATAATACTAGGTTAAGATGCTTTTCCTAAAATTAACTCTATGTTGTAGGGATTGGGATCTTTGTGGAAGGGACAGAAAGCTATTTAAAAATTCAATGTACTCTGTATGAACTGCATTATGTAAAGATAAAATAATTATTATAATGTGGGAAAACCTCATCTGATTGCCGGTTCCCCTAAGATACGCCAACACCGAAATACTCTCCGCCATGAACATTTAAAATAACTGTGAGTTAAAACGGGCACAGATGTACCCGATAGTAGAATATTAGTAAAGCTATGGATATTCTACTAGGTTTAGTTGCCATTAGTAGAATATCGGTAACTTTACCAATATTTTGATACCATTTCACCATTTTGACCCCTTTCACATTACCCCTCCCATACCTACACCTAACACTAACCTCCCCACTTAGGCCCAACACTACCCCCATCTATGCCTAACACTACCCTTCCCCCAACTAAAGCTAACCTTCCCTGCTATCCTGCCTCCCTGCTTTTAAATCGCACTGTTCCCACTTCTAATTTTGAAAGCCAGAGTTTGGCTATAGTATAGCGGAACTCCGGCACCCACTATAGGCACAATTTAACCGGTGCCTAAATCACCACCCCAACGCCACCACAGCCACAATCTTAAATCAGCCTATGGCAGACGCACAAATTATCACGCATATCTGCGCCTTAATTAAGTGATCAGTCTCAACTCTCTACCTCCCTCCCATTTACAGCATAAAGATTTGGCACATGAAAATTCATGTTTCTGTGGCCAGCTTTAGTTCCTACACGGGAGTCACAAGATAATTGTTTGGAATTGTATTGCTTGGCATGAAAGCTGGTGTTTTGTTCTCCTACCCAGGTCACTGATTGACCAGTGCCTAGTTTCCAGTTGTCAAGAAAGCACCATGGCAGTTAAACATTGTGAAACCCATTGAGCGTATAGTTTGCATCCAGGCCAGACTGAGAAATGACTGTGCAGGCTATAGAATAAACGTGATACACAGCATCTAGGATACAATACAATGAATGCTGCTTTTGTTCTCCCCAGTAGTTCAGTCCAAGCTGTCTGATGAAATCGCTCTACTATGGAATGTTATGAATCAGTTACAAGTTTGTTTATAGTATGTATGTGCTAGGACAGGAAAATCCCTCCTTATGCCTTTCACAAAGTGTAATTAACCACTTTATTGCAGAGCACTGCCAATCCTTGCTTAAGCAGCACAATGCTCCTACACAAAGCTGGTATAGTCTTCTTGTTTTCATTACTTACACATTGCTTCTGTTAGTGTATGTTTTACTTGTACTTAGGAGTGCATTTTTATGTTGCTTTTCTCCACACTAAAAATGGAATACCTTAAATATGTATAATATATACTTGCCATTCGAGTGCCTGGACTATAATCTGGAGTCACTGAACCAATTTCAGATTGAATTTGTTATTATATATTATACCTCTTTATTAACCACACATGGCTAGCCAAATTAAAGATCATCTTCCTGCACAAATTGTTTTAGTTCCTTATCAGCACTGAGTGGCAGAGCTTGGTTCTAGCTGCATAAAATTTCTAAATTTCTAAAAACTAGTGAATAAATTGCTTATAAACTACCTGGTCAGGAGTTCCTCAGCAACTGTGCTGCTTCCTTGTAGACCCTGTAAATTGATCTTCTTTGTATGTACCAAATTGGTAGCCTGAACCTGTTAACAAACCAGTGTTTCACCACTCCCATTCCATTACTACAATAAAAAAACAAACACCAGCCATTTCCTGCAGCATAGATCTACAGTCTACAATGTTCTCTGAGAGCTCTGTGTGTGCTCCATGCCCTTGCAGTCTTAAACAAAATCTGACATATTTTGGACTAGTACATCTCCTCATGCAGGCTCCCCCAGGAGTTCCTTTATTTTCAAAAGTACTCTCTGGATGGGCATTCCAGCTGCCAGAATAGTGGCACCCAAAGAGACAGGCCGACTGACATCTTTGTATAGGTCCTTTGCAGAGAATTCTTTTAAAAGGAATGCAGGAAATACTGAGAATCCCATATGTTTTGTGCTCCGATGCCCTTTGTTCACTAACCCCTGTGCACAGCTAGCAATAGAGCAGCTCTATGATCTTTGTGTCCCACCCAGCAATTTCTTCCTTCTCCTCTTGAGGTCATCTGTTTTTTATCTTCCCGCTGCCCCTCCCTTTGGCATTATCTTGGGGAAGAAGGGAGTAGAGCAGAGCAGACATGGGATACTCGAGGAGGAAGAGGAAACAGCCTTCTGCTGCAGGGATATGTAACTATGACAACCATTCTACTGCCAACTCTGCAACATTATCTAAGCCCACCGGCTGTCCACCTCCTGGGTCTTTATGGCCTTCCCACAAATCCAGTATATTAGGGACATTTTGATCACTGAAGGAAATGTGCAGTAGGGAACACTGATGTTGCACTGTGATCACTATACATGACAGTGGCCCATATTATTATTATTATTTATTGTATTTATAAAGCGCCAACATATTACGCAGCGCTGTACTGGCCCATGTGCAATTAACCTTTTCTCCTGGCTTATCTCCTAGAAGATAATTGTAATATTCTCTTTAAAATAACTTTCAATAATTTTAATATTGAAAAAGTACCTAAAAGTTGGTAAAAAAAAAGCACTATCTAAATTATTTTGAGTATTTTCTTGCATTTTATGACAAGGTGTAAAAATATCACCTAGGCAAAAACTCAGGAAAAAGAGTGAATTGCATATGGGCCAGCATGTTTAATGTTAATGTCCAAACTATTTTCTCAGCGCCTGATTGGATGTGATTGGATGTCTGTAATCATCAACAAATCATCTCAAACTTCACTATAACTTTGCTTGAATAAACCATCTGTAATCATGACACCCTGTTAGGTACATTATAGTGTGAAGGTTTATTAGGAAAATAAATCTAACATCCCCTTTCTTGCAACTATACACAATTACACACAAATGCATCCTAACGTTTAATTAGGTATTTCCTTATCTATTTAGCATAGTATTCTTTGCATCATAGCATTGTGTCCACCATTTCTGCCTACCATTTGCTGACCAAGATATAATGTGCACATGTACCTCAAAACATGCAGAATAACAGATTTCTAGCCATACAGTCACAACAAGATGCACATTGTATATTCAATGTTCTGGACAGACGTGAAAGCCTATGTTGATTTAGCACATTTTTATCATCAGCCAAGACTACAATTTTTAAAGCTGTCCGGCTATCCTTCCTGTCTATTTTCCTATCCTGGCCATGGCATGGTGTGTAGAAGCAGGCAGAATTAATTATTAAATGCAGAATCACTGCTGACTTGATGAGAGATTAACTGGTACTTTACTGTGTTTATACATGGACATTGTAGCTGTCAAGTTATCTCACTACACTTGAGGGACTTTGAACAATTGCAGTGCTGATATTAATGTTGGCAATTTCCCTGTTTTCTCTTTTTTTTTTTTTTTTTTTTGCAGGTCACTGCTAGAGGATTTGGTCCATTGTTGCAGTTTGCCTACACGGCGAAGCTATTACTGAGCAGAGAAAACATCCAAGAGGTCATCCAATGTGCCGAATTCTTGCGGATGCACAACCTAGAGGATTCCTGCTTCCGCTTTCTTCAGACGCAGCTTTTAAATAATGAGGATGGCTTATTTCTGTGTAAAAAAGACACCTCATGCCAGCGTGTACACAATGAGACTTTTGATTGTGAAGAGGAAACCATGGAATCTGAAACCTCAAAGATATCTTGCCCCAAGGAAAGAATGCACCACGAGCCTTTTAACTTTGGTTCAGGTGATAGAACAGCAGACAGAAATGAAGTAATTTTGCCTAATTCCAATATGCAAAGGGATAATAAGGAAAGTTTAGACAAGGATCCCGTAATCCGCTACCCACGTTATAAGAAATACCAGCTGGCTTGTACTAAGAATGTCTACAATACATCACATAGTACCTCAGGTTTTACAAGCACATTCAATGAACATAACTCGGAAATAGACCTGAAATCAGGACTTCCTATAAGCCAGATCAAAAGTGAGCCTCAAGATGATGATAATGAAGAAGAGAGTGTCACGCTTTGCTTGTCAGGAGATGATAGTGACATCAGGGATAAAGAAGGGGATGTGGATATGACAAGGAAGCAATCCAGCCCAGCTAGTATTGATAGCCTAAAGTGTGTGTCATCTCCTTCCAGTCTAAGGACTTTTTTCAGTCGAACAAAAGAGGGGGATTTCATAGACTTGCCTGCCACTTCCCATCCACGCTTTGTTAGAAGTCCTTCAAGCCCTGTAGAAAAGGGAGCAACTCAGGGTGACCACAAAACTGAATACATCCCTTTCAGTGGGAATTATGATTTATCCAATGAACCTCACAAAGATTCCTCTAGCTTCCTCATGGCATCCCCTCTCCAAAATTCTGGCTCAGATCTTGCTTCTAAGCATGAGGTGGAACTAGACAGGAGAAGTGTCATATTCTCTTCAAGTGCTTGTGACCAAATAAGCACTCCGGTGCAATCATATTCTGGTATGAGCTGCTTGGACAAAGAATTTTCTGAGCATGTGCCAAAGGGTCTGTGGGCAGGAGCAAGCCATTCGCTCCCTAGCTCGCACACCTTTTCCCACAGTGGGCTGGTAGCAGACCCTTTGCCGGGTAGACTGCGGCCAAACTCTAGCTGCCCTGTGCCAATTAAGGTATGTCCCCGTTCCCCACCTTTGGACACCAGAACCAGAACGTCCAGCTCCTGCTCCTCGTACTCGTATGCAGAAGATGGCAGTGGTGGGTCCCCTTGTAGTCTCCCACTCTGTGAATTTTCTTCATCTCCCTGTTCACAAGGCCCACGTTTTCTACCCAGTGACCATCAAGAAGCTTGTTCAGTTGTAGACTCAATCTATAACCAAGTCAGACCACAGATAAAATGTGAGCAATCATATGGAACAAACTCAAGTGACGAATCTGGATCATTTTCAGAAGCAGACAGTGAGTCATGTCCTGTACAAGACAGGGGGCATGAGGTAAGAAATCTCAATGAATTTGATATATCCTCAGCAAAATGTCATGCAAAATTAAGAAAAACAACTCCTACTCTTTTTCTTCTTTGCATTGTTTCACTTTCAGCACAGCCACATTGCACTCAGTTTAAAATAAAATTGCTTCAACTTAAACTGCTAGAATGCACTAAAATCACAACTCTGATATAAAGAATAGGCATATAGGGTCAAAATATTTCCATGTGTTTAAGGGTTATACAATATACATTTGGAATCATGATAGCTTTTCATTGAAGTAATGTTTTTGCCTTTTCTGTGTTCAGACACAATACTCTGTGGCAGCCAAATGAATAGCAGCCTATGCCGCCCCCATATGTGTGTGCGCCAGGCCAAAATTCAAGTGAACAAACAGAAGAGTACAACTGTTCACCAAATAATTATTTGAGTTAGACAATATTTGGCTTTTGTCTCTTTTTTTATTGCCCACTAATTTGATATTTTCCTTTCCTCCAACACAGCCACGCTATAATAAAGGAGCATTTCGTAATAAGAGTTGAATACACTAGTTAAGCACTATAAAATAATGTTTGATTCTTTTAGTTGGTCTGAAAGCTTTAAAGGACTTACGAGGTGAATTGCTTAACCACTTGAGGACCCACCCTTTACCCCCCCTTAAGGACCAGCGTTATTTTTTGTGATCTGTGCTGGGTGGGCTCTGCAGCCCCCAGCACAGATCAGGTTTCATGCAGAGCGATCAGATCGCCCCCCTTTCCCCCCCCCCCCTATGGGGATGGTGTGCAGGGGGGGTCTGATCGCTCTGGTGGGCAGGCTAGTTGCGGGGGGGGCACCTCAAAGCCCCCCTCCGCGGCGACATTCACCCCCCTCCCTCTCCTACTTGTCCCCCCAGTGATCGGGGCTGCACAGGACGCTATCCGTCCTGTGCAGCCAGTGACAGGACGTCCCCTGTCACATGGCGGCGATCCCCGGCCGCTGATTGGCCGGGGATCGCCGATCTGCCTTACGGCGCTGCTGCGCAGCAGCGCCGTACAATGTAAACAAAGCGGATTATTTCCGCTTGTGTTTACATTTAGCCTGCGAGCCGCCATCGGCGGCCCGCAGGCTATTCACGGAGCCCCCCGCCGTGAATTGACAGGAAGCAGCCGCTCGCGCGAGCGGCTGCTTCCTGATTAATCAGCCTGCAGCTGGCGACGCAGTACTGCGTCGCTGGTCCTGCAGCTGCCACTTTGCCGACGCACGGTATAAGCGTGCGGTCGGCAAGTGGTTAAAAAAAGTTATGTACCTCATTGCTAAAGCAGACCTCAGGGCAGACGAACAGCACCTTCCTTTTCACTATCAGGTGCTTTATCAGCCTAATCCACGTTTCATTGTAGCTCCCGACCCTCCACAGGGTCGCCTTATCAGAATCGCCGCTTTAAAAATCTACCTCCTGTGCAGCTCGCATAGCCGTGGCTGCACAGGATTACAGCCCTGCCCGTGGCCACCCTCACTCCATTCGCTCCGTTATACGTCATGTGGGAGGCTCCACATGACCACCCACATGACTAACTACACTGCCAGCCAGCCGTGCCCCCTCAGCAGAGAATACAAGCGCTGAGCGAGCGAGTCCTCACTCGCTCAGCGCTTGTATTCTCTGTACATTGTACTAGGAAAAAATGTAAACGTTGCAATAACCGGGAAAAATGAGCAAATAAAATGTGTGGGTTTTATAAACAGTAGAACGTTTTTTTATTTTAACACTATAATGGCGGAAAACTGAGAAATTTTTTTTTCCATTTTTTTTTCTTCTTATTCCAATTAAAATGTGTTTACAATAAAGTAATTCCTAGCATAATATAACTCCCAAAGAAAGCCTCATTTGTGGTGGATAAAAAAAACAAAAAAAACAAAATCTAAATCATGTCGTTGTGATTAGTTATGATTAAATTATTGGTAAAAGAATGAGAGGAGCACTGACAGATGAAAATTGCTCTTCTCTTAAAGGGGTAAAAACCCTCAGTGGTTAAGTGGTTAAATTCTGGCAAAACTGAATCATGTTCAATTCAATTGAAATTTCACTTGGCTGTTCTAAGCCATCTAAACGCATTGCACAGATTTGTAGCAAAGGTTATTGAGGAGATTGAGTCCCAGGTAATGGTAATGGTCGTTCCAGTAAAGTCTCTTAGAAGGCTGTGCTAAATAGAGGCCTCTTTCAGACGGCAGCTGAAGGTGGTGAATACTCCTGTGCACCAGTCAGGCACTGGGTACCGGGAATGGAAATACCCCCCCCCCCCCCCCCCCATGGAGTTGAATCTGAATGTGGCCATGCTCATACGCAGCCTGTTGCATTCTCTAGCCACGGAGTAACACCACTGCGTATCAGGCGATAACATGCATGGTGTTACAAACACTTCCAATCAACATTTTAATTGCACCTGAACAGCGTTCATGGCCAGCAGTTGGGATGCTGAACTGCTCCATAAGCACTTTTTATGGTTGTGATCTGTCAAAATATAAAGCAGGTTCTATTTTTCTTTCTTTGTCTCCCACATGTGAATCTGAAGCAGTCTATTGGTTTCAATAGGCTGTCATTCCTTTTTCTAAATTTGTGTGAGGTGATCGTGGCCAGTGGGACCTAACTCTAAAGCAGACCACCATTTTTCTGTCAGACTGGCCTTCTTACATTCTTTTCCCTGTATTCCTTTGTGTATTTTTAGTGGTGTCCAATAATCATACATGACTGTAAGCAATCCGCCTGCAGCCAGCTTGCTAATGATGACTCAAAGGAGAAACAAGTAGTGTTTAGCGGGCCTAGTTTATGAATACATATGGCAGCTAATGAGAAATGTACCGTAGTTTAATGTTGCAATTTCTGCATTTGTTTGCCACCATCCGCATTAGCTTTACAATAACAAACTGAACATATAGTAGACTACAGCAAATCAAGTGGTCACAGAAAAAAATTCTCCTCTTCATAATCGGGATAAATATTAGTAATAATAAAAATGAATTAATGTACATTGTTCAGTTTCAAAAAAATGTAGAAGCCTTCCAACATTCAGGTACTGGCCTGCAAATATGTGTTCTAATCTGAAGTTTTTGAGAGCACACTGTCTCAAAAGTAAAATGTCAGTGGTTGATATAATTCAGTATGTTGTTCTGGAAGCATCTCTCCAACTATGGTTAAAATCCATATTGGGGTTTGGAGCCTTGATCTTATCACTGATAATTGCCACTAGGAATATCTTCTTTTGAGATGAACTTCTTTTACTGAGGCAGGTTAAAACTTTCCAATACCAACATGGGCCCTATCACAAGCCCCCTTGTAGCCGGACCCCACAATGCTTTCCAATCGGTTTCAGCACACAGACCATGCAATCGGTGGTCGCAATCGGTGCGCAGAAACCACTGGAATTTGGCAGCAGACCGACTAGAAGGGAGCCTGTGAGTTACGGTAATACAAATTACACACTATTTCAGGTTATAACTGCCACCACTCCTACCGAGGTGTAGGAGACCTACCTAATACTGAGACTAATACCTGCAAATAAAAATGTTTAAAACACACTCTAGTTTATCTAGCTATCAACCGTAGTAGCGACTCTTCAGAAGCTAAAATTCTTTCTGTGTGGCTGAATAGCAGGTGTAGCTGAACAAATAAAACAACTTTTTAATTGTTTATTATTAATGCAATCAAAATAATTAATCTATACAGAAAATCATTAAAATCAACAATTTTAGAGACATTAGTAGCCAGTATGAAAATAAAAATAGGGGAATAAATAAACTGATACTTAAGCTCAGGTGAAAGTATGTCCTTTCTGGGAAAAGAAATACAAAGTCCTTGGTTTCAGAGTGGAGGACTCAGTGTCAAAGTCCAAACAAGCCGGATGCCAGCATGTCCTCAACCTGGCCAGGATGTAATCAGGATGATGTTTCAAAGTGGAGGACATTGATTTTGGGTCCTCTGCCATTTTCATACTGCTGACACAGTAGGAGGGAGTGAGGGCGGGAACCACACACCCCCTTAGAACATGAGATGAGCCCTCCCCCTTCTACTGGGAACCAAAAAATCATATCTAACCGTATATGGACTCTATCTCACAGAACTGTACAGGTCAGGGCAGATTTAATAGCATTTTCCGGTCAGTCTGAATTTATCCAGCACAATGATATCAAACACGAGGGGTAGGACCCTGGTGGTATCACCAGGTCACTTTCAAACTGCCTAACTGACAGCCCATAACTCAGAATGTTCTGAAATCGTCTCAGTACAAGCGCCAGGCAAGGTCCGACACACTCTGTGAGTTTGAAGGGCCTGGCAGTCTTGCAACACAGGAAATATGACAAATAGTGCAGTTTATAGATTATTATAGACATCTAGGAGTTACAGCAGGTCAGTTCTAGGTTAAGGGCTCAGCGGGGTGTCTTTGAAGCTAAGACAGCAGAGCTACGTGTCGGCTTCCCTGCTGAGATCGGGGCCGAGGAGTCTCACACTCTCTCCGTTAAATTGTTTCTGTCAGGCTACTTATCTGACTTCATCTGATGGATGGGCCCTTAGCATAGCTGGGTGCCTGGCACAATTTCCTGCTAAATGCTTCCTGTCATTTGGTAAAAGGAAAACAAGCTGTCTTATAAAAACAAGAATTGTCATTCTGATCGCTGCAATGAATGCGCAAATCTACCCGGGAAGCGATCAGAAAATCGACTGCGTGAATCTACCCGATTCGCCTGCGCTCCTCACGGCTGATCCGTGACAGGCCCTAATTCAATCAACTTTTCTCCCGAGTTTTCTCCCAGGAGGTACAGTTTCATGTTCTGTAAAAAATCACTATTTAGTACTTCACAGCTGGATAAGTGCTAAACCAATAGGTAAAATGGTTAACTTATGTTGAGTATTTTCTTGCATGGTGGTTGTTTAAAGGGTATTTTATTAACAAGGTGGTGAAATATCTCTTGGGAGAAAAGTCAGGAGAAAAAGTTAACTGAATATGGGCCATGTAGAACCGACTCTTTCACCAACTAATTATATTTTACCTTTTTAGAATATCTCTATTTAAAGTGAATTAAGATGAAAATCAACTGATGAGATAAATTATATCTATCTTCCTACTCCTAAAATAACCTTTTTTTTTATATCACAGTTTTTATACTCGCAAGCAAGCCGACCCGCATATAAGCCGACCCCCCAACTTTTTCCTGAAAAACCAGGAAAAAATGATTGACCCTCATATAAGCCGGGGGTAGGAAATGCTGGCCGTGTGATCCCCCCAGTGTGTCCCAGTATAGTTAGTATAGTGCCCAGTATAGCTAGTGAAGTGCCCAGTATAGCTAATATAGTGCCCAGTATAGCTAGTATAGTGCCCCAGTATAGCTAGTATATTGCCTAGTATAGCTAGTATAGTGCTCAGTATAGCTAGTATAGTGCTCAGTATAGCTAGTATAGTGCTCAGTATAGCCAGTATAGTGCCCAGTATAGCTAGTATAGTGCTCAGTATAGCCAGTATAGTGCCCCAGTATAGCTAGTATAGTGCCTAGTATAGCTAGTATAGTGCCCCAGTATAGCTAGTATAGTGCCCCAGTATAGCTAGTATAGTGTCCCAGTATAGCTAGTATAGTGCCCCAGTATAGCTAGTATAGTGCCCCAGTATAGCTAGTATAGTGCCCCAGTATAGCTAGTATAGTGCCCCAGTATAGCTAGTATAGTGCCCCCCATAGCTAGTATAGTGCCCCCCATAGCTAGTATAGTGCCCCATTATAGCTAGTTTATTGCCCCCCATAGCTAGTATAGAGCCCAGTATAGCTAGTATAGTGCCCCCCATAGCTAGTATAGTGCCCAGCATAGCTAGTATAGTGCCCCCCGCCTCAAGCAACCCCCGCCCCCCCCCCCCCCCCCCCGCGGCCGCCGCTGCTATTAGCTTACCCTGCGGCTGCCGGCTTCCGTCTCCCTGGCATGGAAATAGATCACAGCAGCTCGCTCCACGGCGGCTGCTGTGTGATGACAGGAAGCTGTAGGGAGAGCGGCTTCCTGTAATGGCGATGTGTATCACCGTTACTATGGAAACCGCTCTGCCTACGACCTACGACCACCGACCAACGTGACTCGCAAGCAAGCCGACCCCCCAACTTTTGGCCCACTTTTGGGGGGTCAAAAATTTGGCTTGCTTGCAAGTCTATACGGTATATATTATAGTTATATAATGTTAGTTTAATGGTTTACTATTTCTTCTCAATAACAATAAGCTAAAATGTACTATAACTATTGACCTTTTATTGTATCCCCCGCACTCTCAAAAGTTGTTCTCTGCCAGGCAAGAGTTTTATGGCTGTAATTCCTTATCAGTGAGGGTTACTCTAAAGTCCGACCAGGTCCCAACTGGGGAGAATCTCACTTGCATACCTGAATATTTAACTTTGTTAGGCAAAAAAAAGAAAACAAATGATCATTTATTAATATGCTTGGCATTGTATACATTTCTATCTCATCCTGTCACCTCAGGTACACTTTAACCGACATAAATTACTTCCACTATTGCACACCAGGCAGGATCTCCATGCTGAGGGAATGTCTGCTGTACTATATGTTCTTGCAAATGTAATAACCAACAAACCTTTTAGAAGTAACTTGTATGCTGCTCCCTCTACAAATTATATAATGCAAGGCTGCACATGCATGTACAGCAGTCTGCTGCTACCTGTTTTGGCTGACTAATTATCTGTGCTATTCTTTCTTGCACCTGGATTTCACTTGCAGCAAACCACTGTCCCAATTTATCTATGCCTGCTATTTGCTTGTGAGGAACTCAGTGTTGCTACTATGGTGTGTCACTACAAATGTATTGACATGGTTGCTAAGGAATGAACAGCGATTGATCCATTTCCACTTAATATGGAGATTCAATTATAATAATTCAAGACTTTTGACAGCATAGTGGCCTATTCTTATACCTGCAGGAACTGCATTGAGTAAATACGCGGCCTTTGAACACAAGATAACAATTTACAATCAATTAGTATACGGTGTCTGTTGTAAATGTATTTGCAAGGCAGTAATGGCTTTTCACTCTATTTTTTTTTTTTTATACTTTTTTTATATAGTGTTAGTGTATATTATGATTCAGTAAAGGTTATGCACTAATCATTTATACATTGCCAGCAATTGTGTTTAGGAGTCTGTCTTCTTTCTCTTCCCTTTACCCTTTCCCATCCTATTAATTTTGGCTGCTTTGTGTGGATTTCAAAATTTGCTCTACATCTGTAGCAGCATTCAATTGGTATGTTTCCTTTATAAAGTTGTATTCATGCCTTTAGCGTAATGCTTATGTCTTGTAAATGAATATGAATGATGGGCTTGAGTCAGGTTATAAAGCTAGATCACCTCTGCAGAGATGATGGGTACACTGCCTACCTGTGGTATTTTTTTTTTTACTTTATACAGATTCCTCTATATTGGCAGAGTGAATAATAGACCTGTAAAAAGAGTGCAGGATAAATTTGGGCGGTGGGTGAAGCACTAGTAGAATATCGGCAATACTGTCAAGGTTCTAATAAGTCTTCTAGCTCCTACAGACATTAATCTTCCCCCTAGCCACCCCTAAAACTAGCCCTACTATTTACCCTGTGCCTAATAGTACTCATCCCTTCTTTAACCTAATTTGGGCTTCTGCTATGTCCAGTGCAAAAATTATACACCTGCCGCTGCAAATGCATGAATAAAACTTTATTGAGGAAACAAATGAAGAAATTGAATGCCGCTACAAATATGGAGCACATTCTGAAATGCAAACTGACCATAAATGGCGTGCAAACTGACCATTCAAAGCAACCCAAAAGTAAAGGAAGGAGAAAGTGAAAAGGGAGAGAGAGAAGAAAAAATGACTGAGCACCTAAACACAATACCGGCAATAATGGCCTATGGCAGTACCAAATTAACCTGCCTCGGTATGAATACACTACAACAACAAATTCACAGTATAAACAACTGTGTACGTTGGGAGGATTTTACTGCATACAGCTTACAGCTGCCTGTTGCTTTCTTTGTGTTTGAGGTAGTCCACAGCAGTTGCCTCAGCTAGGAGATGGTTAATGGACGTGTCTAGATAGAATCCACCATGATGTGAAAAAGAGATTTCACATCTAGAGATGCACTTAGCTGTGCATGCTCTGTGGTGATAAGCAATCATTGCTGAAAGCCTTAGGATTTTTTTTTAAATGCACACAAGAGAGAAGCAAGAATGTAAGCTTTCTGTACACCAAATCAATTACTGTTGTCATGGTTGCAAGATTCATCTAGCTTGCTTAGAAAACCATAGCTGGCTACATATTGAAATGATGCACAGTTTCATTTGTATTGTGCAAAGCTAGGTTGCAGAATGAAAAGAAGTCAAACTAGTATGTCATAGTCGTAAATTTTGTGTATTTATTTGATAATATACTGTAAAAAAAAAATTAGTCTTTTTATAGAATAATCTGTGAAGGAAAGCCTTGTGAAATTTAGGATTTCATGATCAATGTGGTGTCTTTCCTTTATCATTTTTTAAAAATTAAACTTCTTTGGTTATTTTTAATTCAAACACATCCTGTATTGTTGGCAGGTTATAGACATTTTTGAAAATCGTAAAACGCCACAGGATTCTGGTATAAAACAGGACTATGGCATTGGGCACATGGATACTTTGTTTGCCAGCTACTCACTGAATTCTATACTTGCTTTTAGTAATTATAGATAAACATGTGTTACTTTATAAATTGAGGAAGTTTCTCTTTCAGGAAGATAATGTAAGTTCCATTTCCAGTCTGATGGATCTACATAAACAGCAGCAAACTACGTCACCAAGTCTAAAGTTAGTTGGCTTGTCTAAAGTGCATTATGCTCTGTTTGTTTGGGTGTCTAATGCAGCTCGTTTTATACACTACAGCGGTACAAAGTCTGCACTGGACTGGTTGTATGAAATGGTGTAAAGTACACATTACCTGCCAGAACATTCACATTGACACAGACCTGTTTTATCATCTATTATCGTGCACTGTCACCTACTT
This sequence comes from Hyperolius riggenbachi, assembly GCF_040937935.1. Taxonomy (NCBI): domain Eukaryota; kingdom Metazoa; phylum Chordata; class Amphibia; order Anura; family Hyperoliidae; genus Hyperolius; species Hyperolius riggenbachi. The sequence continues at coordinate 255,615,870 of NC_090649.1, read as the reverse complement.
GGCACTAGAATGATAAGTGAAATGCTATTTTCACAATTGGAGTACTGGGAGTAAAGAACAGCTCCTGCCTGAGCAAAACCATTTGTAAAGCTAGCAGAGCTGTCTAGATCTGTAAACATTATTATTGTTATTGGGCTTCTAAGGCTGACCATACACTTATCAATTATCACCCAATGTGGCAAAATCATTGATTCCTCTCTAAAAAGAATCGATTTAGCAAGGTATCATTTCCTACCACACACTGCACATTGATCAATTTCAATAGATTGCCTACAGGAATCTACTGAAAATCGGACTGCTGCGTCACACTGTTCGATGCAATGCAACACTACGGGCCATTGATCTACTGTCACTACTGCCCTGACCTCAATCAACCTAGATCTTCCATCCTGTCCTGATAATTCAGATAGATTTGTGATCAAATCAATGTTTGGTCACATTAGTTACTGATGTATCTGGTATTTTTAATTTAAAAAAGAAGTACGGTAATTACGGTATGTTGACCAGATTGGTTTATTTTTACTTTTACTGATTTTATCTTAAAAAACAAAATAACTTTCAACTCTTTGGTTTATTTTTTGTATTTTTTTTACTTTCTTTTTATTGAGATAAGGAAATATTTTTGAAACAGTACAGAAAAGCTTTGTTGTGTTTTTGAAAATACACAGCTAACCACTGCAGATTTGACATATTCACCTAAATATTTTAAGAATATATACCTTCAGCCATGTATAATTAACAGTTGACATTGGAATAACTCTTTTGGTGATGCAATAATGCACTCTGGTTATTCTGGAGACAATCTTCAGTAACTCATCACAGTAAATAGAGCACATACGAGTTACTGTACATGTCTGGATATTTTTCACCTTATCTGAACAGACACATCTGCATGGGTAGCTGTGTGAATTCAAGAATCCAAACAGAAAACTTAAACTTTGAACCCTTCTTATTGTCTGTTGGACAAACCATGGCCTGGATAAATAACCACCTCATACAATTTTATAAATTATAGCAGTCAATTATACTGCCCTACCACAGCAAAAGGAGGCAAGTACTTGAAAGCAGATTTTTGGGGGAATTGCCTAAAACAATTTATGCTGTGTCTGTTTGTCTCTATTTCTTAAAGCTCTACTAAAACTGTTTAATAATCTTATCATGCAAGAAGGAGTACTTAAATTATTAGCCGTGTTCAAGGGAGTTTTATTAAGTAGTTACAATCCAAAACTGGACTTTTTGCCTTCGCAGGGCAGTATACTAAATAAGGTAAAAATCACATTAGAATGTTCTAGTAAGAGCTGTGTCTACAGAATTAATTTAGGTTAATGGGCTGCTCAACTTATGGTTCTGAACAGATGTTGACCAAACATTTCTTAGTCACAGCCATGTATACGGTATTACAAATATTGAAAGGCCATTTTGACGCATGGTCTCCTTCAGATTTTGGATCTGCAAGTTTTATTGCTCTATTGCTGGGAATAGACGGTGCGTTCCTGTGGTTCGATTATGCCGCCGTATCGATTCCCGCTCGTCACCGCGGGCGCTTCTCTTATCTTCTGCTCGTTTTTTCCATTGTCCCGCCCACGGTATCGAGCGCGGAATCGATCCGGCGGGTGATCAGACACGTCGGAAATTATCAATCGAGCCATCTAATGGCTCAATTCAGCCACAGAAACGCACCGTCTATTCCTAGCATTAGACAGCTCTGTCTGTGTCTAGCCCACCTGAATGATATAATGACAGAGAGGCAGTGAGCTGCAGCACTTCCCTGGGAACTTACTATGTGCTCATTCAGTTGGGCTGCTTCAGGTCTAGGCTACATTTTTTTAGAAGTATTTACAAAAGCCCTGATGCAATAGTAATCATCTTTCAGTAGTGGTCCTGCAAAAGACATGATTGCACATTTTACCACAAAAAGTACCTGTGCTTGTGTGTCAAAATGCAATCATATAGTCAGAAAGCTTGCACCTACCATCCGTACGAACTGCTATGACACAGGAAATGGATGCAAACACTTCCACTTATAGTATGTAATATAATACTAGAAAAAAAAATGTTCATCCAACAACCAATACGGTTGATTGGCAGCAGGACAGTACCACGGCATGGTGTAAAAGGAGCATTCCAGAGAGACTTAGTATTTCAGAAGTAAAGATTGGGAAGGACTCCACACCCTTTCAAATACTGTGTGGCCAGATAGTGTAACAATTTAAGAATAATGTTCCTCAGTGTAAAATTGCAAGGAATTTGGGGATTTCTTAATTCACAGTACATAGTGTCATTATAAGACTCAATTACCAAAACATATCTGGGTCAAGGCTGATTGCCAATATTGGATGGTAGTGACCTTTGGGTCCCATGGCAATAGTGCACTAAAAAATAGACTATTCTGTAGTGTACATCACTATGAGCACAGGAACACTGTCACTCCATCTACAAATGTAAGTTAAATACTACCATGCAAAGAGGAAACCATACTTAAATGTTATCCAGAAATACAACCATCTTCTCTGGGCCCAAGCTCATATAAGGACTGAGATAAAGTGAAGTACTCCTGTGCTCTGACAATTGACTCGAGCCTGTTGGTCTACAGTGTAACTGTCTTTTATGTGGAATGGCAATTAGCTTTCATAGGTTGTATACTGACTTATGCTCAGAAAGGTACGCGCTATGATACAGATCAGTAGTAGTGTATAAGTAACCTCTTCTAATGTAAATGTACACGTTGATTTGCTCACTATTTACTGTTTACTTCTTAAATAATCAATAAAAATTAGTTACATTTAAAAAAAAAATAACAATAAATTAACAGTGCATATATGTAGTTATTAAATAGCGAACAGCATAAGTAAAGCAGAACTGTAATGAGCTAATGTGTCCCTGCGTCTGTCCATCCTTGCAAATCTTATTTTTTTTAAAAAGCTGCCCACCAGTGCCAGCTATGTTTGAATTTATTAAGGGTCCTTTTACACTAGGTGTGGAGCGGTGCAGTGCACTTAATAGCCGCGGTGTGACCAGAGCCGGATCAACCACAAGGTAAAGTAAACCTAAGCAGTCGCCTAGGGCATGGAGAAAGTCTAGGGGCCTAGTGGATGCAAGCCCCCACCAAATCTTACTAAAAAAGTCAGGTGACCATCAGTCACGAGCAAAGACTGCTATCTTGCGTAGAGCCCCATTTCATCTTATTCCTTTTCTGGGAAGGACTCTAAAAAAAATAACATGCAACTTCCAGTGCACTTCTGGGATTACCACACAGTGCAGCTTGTGCGTAACCCGGAGCTCTTCCGTCGTATCGCAGGCAGTGTGTCATGTTCCATTGCCACAAGCTGCAGTAGGAAAGGGTACCACAACGCAGCGCACCAAGGTAAAAGGACGTTTAATGTTTAAATTTAAAATGCACATTAATCCATAGGAATTGTCATTGAGGTACATTTAAATTTGAGATGATTGAGAATTATGCTAATTATCATGAAAAGCTAAATCATATATGGAGTAATTTAAATCTTGCAGTGGTGGTGGCTCCTGTCTCCCGCAGTATGGCCGGAAAGTCTGGCTGAGTTGCACGTTGTCGTGCATGCCGAGGCTGAGTTGCAATTTGTTCTGGGCCGTACTGTGGGGGACAGGAGCCACCTGGGGAGACAGTGAGGGACTGAGTGGCCTTAAGTGGGGCTTAAAGAAGCCCCAGGTAAGTATAGAACCTGAGATATCAGTTATCTCAGGTTCACTTTAAGGGATAGTTCACAGTGCGCAGTTGCGTTAAAGAATAATTCTGCATGCCATCTCACTGCCTATACAATCCTATGGCCTGTTCACAGTACTACGTTGTAACCAATAACGTTATTCTAACTCGCTGCATACAGGTTTTGTATTAAAGTCTATGTCCTGTCTCCATTGCAGTTCACAACCTATTAATGTGTGCATTATGCAACTGACCACTGTGAACCTAGCCTAAAGTTTACAAATGTTTAAGGGTAAATCTACATTGCTTAGGCCTAGTATTAGATCATGTTCACAGTGGTGCATTGCGGTGTATTTCTAACCTGAAAACCAGCAAAACAAAAAGTGTGAAGATGTTGTATGGTCAAATCTCTAATTTATATCCTCCCTAATAAAACCTCTCTGTCGCTGCGTCCAGCAGTTTGCAGCGTCCCTGTGTCCCTGGTAATTTTTTACTGCGCATGTGCACAGTAACGTACATCTGGAGGGACCAGGGAGGGAGGTTGGTGGGCGGGCAGTTGCGTGTGCGCCAGGCGCGTGCGCAGTGACTGGCGGCGGCGTTAAAAAAAAGACCTAGAGCCCGTTTTTAAACGGGCTTGGGTCTACTAGTGGAAATATAAAGGTATGAGTTGCAAGACTTCATCCACTGTCCTTAAAGGGAAATTTCACTTCTGTTAAAAAGATATAATTTCCATAAACATAGATATGTATCGCACATGTCCTTTTTGAATTTTAATGTTTTATATAAAATATAAAACTATTGTTCCTTTTCAATCTGCAGCAAGCTTACAATGTTCAAACTTGGTACAGTATTAAGACTGAAAATAGAAGCAATTTGAGCTTAAAGGAGTCATCAGGGGATATATAAGAAAATGAGTGCTACTTACCGGGGGCTTCCTCCAGCTCCAAGCTCCCAGGAAGTCCCTCGCCGCAGCTCTGCCTTCAGCCGATCGCCGCAGGTCCGTCCCGGTCCCCGGCGATCGGCTGAAGGCAGAGCTGCGGCGAGGGACTTCCTGGGAGCTTGGAGCTGGAGGAAGCCCCCGGTAAGTAGCACTCATTTTCTTATATATCCCCTGATGACTCCTTTAATACTGTACTCCTAATAGAGAACGCCATGCACTGTTGGCTGTTCAGAAGATTTGAAAGCAATGAATGTACACAGACAAATATGAATTAAATAAATTCTACTGATAAGGGTAAAGTCAGCAGTAAAAATTCTAAATGTTAATATTTTCTCCTAGGAGATCATTTTTCATCTACTGTTTAAAATTACTTTTCAGCACTCTGCAAATGGAAAGGTACCAAGAAGAAGGTGAAAAAATACTAGCAAGATTATTTTGAGTGTTTTCTTGCTTGCTAGTAGCTTAAAATGCATCTTATTGATAAAATGTGAAAATATCACCTAGGAGAAAACAGGAGGAAAAGCAAATTGAATAAGGGCATTTGAAGCCAAAAGGAGATGAGTATATGGGAGGAATGCAATTATCAAAGGATGTTCTTGGTTTAAGTTAATTTGTGCCTAATAAAAAAAAAATGTAAAATGTTTCAACAAATATATAACATTTTGAACCACAGTGTGTGCAATGTGCTGATATAGCTGATGAAATACATTGCCAGTTTCCAGCAGCCATCATTTGTCTATAATTCATGAAAAAGATAAGTACTTGCAGGAATTCCGTGAATTGCTTTATTAGTTTGCCAATCAAGCCTCATGTCTGGATTTTTTTTCACTAAAATTCACACTTTCTGGTATTTATTTAAATAGCTGAGTTAGTGATTACCTCATTTCCTAATTGCTTAGCCTATGCAATGACTGCTCTCTAGTGGCGAAAAGTCAGTGTTACAAGAACATTTTGAATCTCTTTTACTTTTATAGGGCATCCAGTAATTATGTTAACATCTTACTGTCAAAGCTGATTCTTTTTACATTTTAAGGTACCGTCATTTTATGACTGTTAAGTTTTTAATACACACTTATCTCTCTGCACACTTCTCCCCAATTTTACTAGACATACTGAAACTTCATGTGGCTAAGGGCTGTGGCACTAGGTAGTTTTGGTGATCAGATTAATTAAGGTTTTCTGAATTAAGGTTATTGCAGTCTTATTTAATCTCAGCTTTGGGCTGATTCACACTGCAAGAGCTGTTTAAACTCTAGAGGTTTGAAAATCTCTTGCTAATGCAAAGCTATGGGGGATGTTTACAAAATCACATCACTGCAGTGTGAGCACACACATAGGATAACATTGGCAGGAGCTTTTAAAATCACAAAGCGCTTAGAAAAGCTCTTGTAGTGGGAACGAGCTCTTATGGCCCATACTCACGAGCTACTTATGTAGCTTGTCGCTAGCCCACGGGAGCGTGTGCGCGACAGTTCGGCGACAGCTCGTCGGCAGGTCCCTCCGCATACACACCGCGGAAGAGATGCGACGGAAGCTGTCGCCGATGTTCCTCCCCCCCCCCCCCCCCCCCCCCCCCCGCCGGAAACTCAGTGCACTGGCTATTGGGTTGCTGTCGCTAGTCCGCATACACACGCGGACTAGCTACAGTTGCGGCGAAGTTGCTGCGGTAACTGTCGCTAGGCGATTGCCCGCTCCAATCGCCTGGCGACAGCAGTGACGGTTCGGGGCGCGCGCCATACTCACGGGCGACCTGTCGCCGCAACACGCGCGTGCCACGTGGTTGCGGCGACAATTGTAGCCGTGAGTATGGGCCATTAGGGTGTAATGATAAGGAATGCAGATGGGTCAGCTGATCCTAGTCTCAGGAGGGCAGGAGGACGCAACATTGCTGCTCCTACTCTGTTTTTCACATTTTATTTTGAACACAATAAAGCAGCACCCCCTCTCTCCTTATATCCTCATATCTCGGTATTCTAGTCATTATTTGCTCATGGATTATGTAGATTCAGAAAAAGACAAAATGTCTTTTTCTGAAAATTATTTTAGTGCTGAATGGTTAGCTTGATTTATTTTGTATAAAATGTGATGTGCTCACTTTTTAAAGCAATTAGTCCCATGTCTGTAACAGTGTTGGCTTTGCTGAGATGCTAACAATGTATAACTGTATATAAGAGCAAGACAGTGAAAACCAGCCTGTATTAAATGCTCTCTTCTGTCACATAGGTTAAACTGCCCTTTCCAATTGATCAAATCACAGATCTTCCACGCAATGATTTTCAGATGATGATAAAGATGCACAAACTGACCTCAGAACAGCTGGAATTTATTCATGATGTTCGACGTAGAAGTAAAAACAGGATAGCTGCTCAGAGATGCCGCAAAAGAAAACTCGACTGTATACAAAATTTAGAATGTGAAATACATAAGCTGGTGAGTACACCCATGTCTTTATGCTGTGGAGTAAATATAAGTGATATCGATGTGCCCAGTTAAGATGCTCTAGAAAATGTCTGCAGGCAGAGCTATAAAGGAGATGCTATAGTTAACTTGTCTTTTTATATATATATATATATATATATATATATATATATATATATATATATATATATATATATATATATATACATACAGGCTTCATCTTGATCACTACCTGGAAAGTTACATAGAACGCCTCTCAGACAAACTTAGCTGCATGCTTGCTCCCAGCCACTCTAATTTGCTTTCTGTGGCTAAACCTCTCATTCCTGCCACCTCCCTCAGTTTCATTCCACGATGATGCAAAAATGGCAAACACTCAAGGAGGCAAAAACACTGGCCATAGATCAAAGAACTTATAACATATATTCCAAGTGAGAAGCAAGTAACTGATTAGAGATAATGTTTGTATCGCACCAGCTCTTTTCTGCTTCACTAAACTTGAGAAACTGGCTTATAAATGCACACTTCTATTTTTTTGCAAAACTGGTACAGTTAGAACTCTACCACATGCTGTCTCAGGTGCACTTTATTTTTCAGTAGTTTATATGTGTTGATACATCGGACCTAGCAGTCTTTTAAGTTTACCAGAACATCAAGAGCAATATGAGCATTGAACCATAAAAAAAGAATGAGCCTGTTAAGAAGCACTACTGCAAGCAACTCTAATAGCTTTTCATTTTTGCACAGCGTCGTAACCATTGTTAGATCCAATGAGATTGAGATTATTAATCAAACTACTGTATGTGAAGTTATTGTATATTGTCACGGCACTGGGGGTAAAGTAGTGTTTATGCACATTTCCAACCATAACTATTTTAGTGGGGTTGAATGGAGAAAAAAAACACTTAAAGTGATATAAAACCCCGCATTTCTTCTTTGCTCTAAAAGATTATTTACAGCATATAATACCACATTTTTTTTAAAGCAGAACAGCATTCAAAGGGTTAAAACACAGGACTTACTTTTGCAATAGAAAGCACCCTGCACGGAGATCTGCATCCAAACTGATGATAACATTGGCCTCAATGGCCTCAATTCACTAAGATCATGCTAGAGATAATAAAGCAAGAGAAAACTTACCTCCACACGTGAGAGAGTTATCTTACCTCTTCATTCCTTAAGTTACCTCTCCTGTAGTTAATTTACCTCCTCTGTAGTTAATTTACCTCTTCTGTAGTTAATTTACCTCCTCTGTAGTTATTTTCACATGCAGCTAATTAACAGCCTGTCTTTAACTCTGGAGTTATTTTAAGGATTGGAGCGTTAATTTAAAGACAGAAGAGTTAACTTTAGGTTTGCCTGAGGTAAAATGTTTCCTGAATACTACATGCCTTATCACCATGGTAACAACTCTAGAAGAGTTATTAAAGACAGGAGATAAGTTTAGTGAATTGAGGCCATTGTCTTTAATAACGTTTCTAGAGTTATCACCATGGTGATAAGGCCTGTAGTAAACTTAAAGGGACTCCGAGCAGTGCAGAAACTATGGAAAGATGAATATCATTTTAAAGCTCTCTTTCTCCTCTTTCCAATTATATATATACCCCCACCCTACGTCTTTTAGTTTTCGCTATTTTCGCGATTGAAATTGCCGCGGCCGCGATTTTGATCGCGAAAATAGAGAAAACTAAAAGGTGTAGGGCAACGATTTAGGTGTCGTCAGAAAGAGGAGAAAGAGAGCTTTAAAATGATATCCATCAAGCCATAGTTATATTGTATTACAGAGGACGACACTTTCCCCAGTGTCAGCAGCTCCATTCTGCTGAATGCAGCTGCTGACTTTGACAAAAAGTCGCCCTGTGTAATACAATATAACTATGGAAAGATGGATATCATTTTAAAGCTCTCTTTCTCCTCTTTCTGACGACACCTAAATCGTTGCCCTACGCCTTTTAGTTTTCTCTATTTTCGCGATCGAAATCGCGGCCGCGGCAAATTCAATCGCGAAAATAGCGAAAACTAAAAGGCGTAGGGTGGTGGTTTATATATCATTGGAAAGAGGAGAAAGAGAGCTTTAAAATGATGTGCATCTTTCCATAGTTTCTGCACTGCTCGGAGTCCCTTTAACTCTTCTGTTTTTAAGTTAAGGATAGATCTCTAAAGTTAACATTTCAATCCTTAAAATAACTACAGAATTCTAAAGTTAACGACAGGCTGTTAATTAACACTATGTGAAAATAACTGCAGAGGAGGTAACTTAAGGACTGAATTGATAAGATAACGCTCTCACTGTGAAAACTTATCTCTACACCATAATAAGGCAAGATCTATGTGTGGTGGTAAGTTTTCTCTTGCCTCATTATCTCCAACATGATCTTAGTGAATTGAGGCCATTATCTTGTGTTTACTTAAATGTAGCAGAGAGGAATGTAAACATTTCCTGACTCTGAAGAAACTTCTTCTAATGTGTCCAGAACTGATGCACTGCTCAGGAATCATTACTGGGTACATTACAATATAAATACAACAGTTGAGAATAAAATGCAATGGCAGCTTTCAGAGCAAATAAACCTGTACTATGGGAACTTGTAATTTCTAAATGAATAATAATACTTATGCACAAAAGCAAATATGATAACCGTATGGGATATAAAAAGTAGGAAAACACCTTTTTATTGAATATTATGTCAGAGTTTTAATACCGCTTTAAGAACTTTTTTTGCCAGATTTTTATTGTTTGTGTTCTTTTTGGAATACATTTCAGTAACTACCGTATTTATTTCTCTCAAATTATAAAATGATACCTACACTGTGTGTTCTTGTATTGTTTTTGTCTGTGACTGTTAAGCAACTGCCAAGTCAAATTCCTTGTAAAGGTGGCCACTAATGATCCAATCTTTTTCATCTAATTTTACCAAATCTATGAAGTATAAGGGTAAATTGAGTAAATATATTGAATGGATAATTTAGGCAGTTCCCTTATATTAATAGAAATGGTAAAATTGGATGAAAAAGATTGGCTCATTAGTGGCCACCATAAGTGCAAACTTATTTAGCCAACTATAATCAATTCTGATAAGAAGTGAAAGTAAACCTCCTTCATGAGACAAAAAGCAATAAAGAAACCTTTTTGTTTTTCACTTGTTTCAAGGGGGTCAATCGGCTGTTTTCAGTTTGTGATTTTTTTTTTTTGTCTCTTATTTATAGGTGTGTGAAAAGGAGAAGCTTTTAACAGAAAGGAACCAGCTGAAAGCCTGCATGGGAGAGTTACTGGACAACTTCTCTTGCTTGTCCCAGGAAGTATGTAGAGATATCCAGAGTCCTGAGGAGTTCCAAGCTCTCCACAGGTACTGTCCTGTCTTAAGACCTTTAGAATTACCCACAGCTGCTGCATTCAACCCTTTACCAGCAAGAGAACAAAGTCTTGCCAATGCTCAGGAAGCAGAAGATAACATGCAGTGTTGCAATGATCGAAGTCCAATACAGCTCGGAGGCCACTCAGTATCTGAAAATTGTATAGCAAGACGAGGGATGGAGGGATCTGACCATGGTACCTACTCAGAGAGGGAGACCTGTTTGGAACAGAACAGCCAAACAGTGACAGTGGACTTCTGTCAGGAAATGACCGAGAAATGTACAACAGACGAACAGCCACGAAAAGATTTCTCCTAGTGATAAAACATAATGCGGCTTTACGGTTACACAGAAGTCACCAGTCAGCCTTTGGCTGCCACTGCCTCCAGGAAACATCATTGGTGCACACTACAGCAGTCTTAGCAGCAATACTGTTTTATAAGTATTTCCCTCCTCTCAGAAAGTAGGAGATCCCTTCTTGATGGTGCTATACCTTGCTCAAGCAAGGAACTCTACAGTGGCTATACAATGCGTTCTCTTTTGCTTCAGATCTGAACAGGGATGGACTTTACACCCACGAGGACCCAACAGCAGCTTTTCTTCTCAGTGACCCATGTCACAAAAACCGATCTCAGGAATTTCCACAGAATGTTCATATGTTTTCAGTGAAGACCGCTGATCAAGGTTTTTATAGGTAAACTGTACATAGGTTCTATATCCATATGCAAAAAGCCCACATGCCCCTCAATTTTCACATCCTAAAACTGGAATCTCTTCTCTATTGTACACAAAAGATACAACATTCCTTTCCTTTTCTATGTCTTTAATGCCACAGACTGCTTTTTTTTTTCTTTTTGTCCCATTCTGACTTCTTACACTTTAACCTATTTTCTAGTTATTTATATGGCAATGTATTTAAAATCTCTCTAGAGTTTTCTCATTTGCATATGTTTTTTAACATAGCATGGCGCCAGTCTTTGCTTCAGTTAATTGTTTTTTTGTTTTTTTCTTTATTACTGAGAATTTGTTCTTGCCACATGCACTGAGTTTTGCTGTTGTGTGTAAAATTAACATAACATATGCATTACCTGTTTGTATAAAAAGAAAACAAAAAAATGAAAGAAATACTCAGGAGATTAGGACATAGGAACATTTTCTTGCCAAATATAGCATACACCATGCCGTGTAAAAACGACACAACAAATTTTCCCTAATTTTGGCTTCTTAAAAACTGTTCTAAAATGAACTGTGCTTTATCTCTTGATTGCCATGAGTCTCCTACTGTATATTTAGAGGCTTATGGGAGAAATCAAGAGTATGAATGCTGACAAAGGGAGTACGCCAGTCCATTAAACCAATGAAAATCAGTTACCTCATGTAAGATGTTCAGGAAGTCTAGAACTTATTTTTTAACACGTACAACTTTATGCCAGTAATTAGTTAGGTTTAGTAGGAAACTCCTTGCATCTGACGATACGCTTGCCCTGGTTTTTCTGAGTGTTTTTCTTCCTTATTTAGTCACAGCACTGTGACTGGTGTGATTGCTGTAGTCCCAAAACCTATGTATATTGGAAATGGGGAAATATACTCTATTGCTGTTTGACAAAAACAAAAAAAAGACGAAAACTTGGAAAAGTTAGAATTGACTGTTGTTCGAGAAATGTTGCTATGCAAATGTGACGCTAGGCAGCTCAAGCTTATATTTAAATATATTTTCAACTCTGCACATAAGAAAGTACCATATTGATGCTTTTGTACTGCAGAGTTAAGCAAGCTCTCAGTTGATAAGCTCACTTGATTATAACGTTGCTTTGCCTCACTATGAAACTGCTGTCCTGTGAACATAAAGCAATGACATGTCCATTTCTATCCTAACCACTGAAGTTATCCTTGGGATCCCCGCCTATGAACATTCAATGCTGAAACTCGTATTCACATCCTTCAGGCAGAGAGCACACTTATTTGAATTGCATATGTACACAAATCGCATTGGTGTCCATTTTCCCATGTGATTTTATGTGCATTTTAAAATCGCACTGCAAGTTCCTTCCCGCATACTACATGTGAATCACATGCCGTTTTGGTAAAAAAATACATCTGATATTGTATTTTTCCTCTTGTTGAAAAGGGAGACTATTAACACAAACGCATGAAAAATGCAACCTTAACTGCAGAGAAAAACCTAAATCAAAAATTATAAATGCAGTGAAAAACGCAGAGATGTACATGCTTTTTTGCACAGGCATTTGTGCTCCCAGCCTTGATGATGTCCCTAGTGATCACTATTAAGGCTGCATCTGTTGACAAGGTACTTAAGCAGACATAATTATTTTAAGTTAGTACCTACCTCTCCTACAGTATATCATTCTAACTCTTACCTGTTATAACATGGTAACATTTACCATTACCTTCAAAAACTCACACAGGGGTTTGTTTTGTTTTTCAAACCATTAATTGGTGTCTTTATTATAATAATGGAATTATGTGTAATAAAAAAAAAAAAAAGTAACAGGAGTTTACATCCTGAATATCATAAACATTTGTTTATAAAATCATGGCAGTGCCAAGTTTTGAACTGATTAAATAGTATTTAAAGTAATCTTAAAGGCAGTTATATCAAACAACATTTACTATGGAAACCTGAGTTTTCCTGGCTGTTAAAGCTGAGGTATGCCCCTGACCTCAAACCAGGCACAAACGGAAAGATCTACGCATTGTCACACTCATGACTCACTGAGCAGTATTGATTTGCACATTAACTTTAAAGGGCTGAAGGGAGTACTGAGAGAATATAGGGGGGCAAAATTTATTGTGAAGGTGAAAAGAAAACTGGAGCAAAAGTGGAGCATTTGTCAAGATCAACAAGTCGGCTTACATCTGTTAACCGAAACACTGATTCTCATTGGTTGTTCTGGGCAACTGGTCCTTTTTGCTCCAGGTATTTTTACACCCATTTTAATAAATTTGCACCACTGAGTAATCCTAAAGGTGCCCGTTAATGTTTCAATACACTTGAACAGATATTTAAGCTAATCCCTCATATTACATAGAAGATATGGTGGTAAGATTGTTCAATCAAGATGGTTTGATTCATGTTATACTGCCTACAGGTTCACCATATAATGAGTATATGCTGGATTAGAATGCCCATTATACATTTCAAATGTAATGTGATCTCGAAGGTGTATGCAAGATTCTGTATCAATTTTCATTTAAAACTGCGTTAAAAAAATTGTAACTAAACTAAGAGCGAATAGAAAACCCCAATCTGCATTTACGAGCCAGGAATAGTCAATCTTCTACCAAAAACAAAGTAAAATATTAAGTAGCTATTTTGTGATGATTATTTTGGTTTTGAATGCGGGTGTGAATTAGAATTTAGGGACAGAGACACTATCAGAGGTAACATTGGTGGAGCAGATGGAAGCAGGTGCTTTCAGCGCCTGACTTGGGCACAGTTATAGCAGTGCACAGCCCACACACAGGTAATTCGGGTACCTGAAATTGGAGATGTGAGCAAAAAGGTCAAATATACCACTGCTCTCTAGTCTACTTGATTGCCTCCTGTGTCATTGAATGTGGAAAACACTGGCGATGTTAAAGTGACGATCCAGCTAAAAAGTGGTAACCTCAAATTATTTAAAATACAGTCACATATATTATTGAACACGTAGGATCATGTATGTGACCCTCTCCATTAAGCTCACTTGCTGCAGCAGCCACTCAGAACATTATTATCTCATCTGAACAAGGATTAATCTTTAGGGCTTATTCACAGTGGGACGTTGCGTTTTAATGTGACGTTAAAGTCACAACACAGCATTACAATGCAACGCAAAGAAAGGTGGTAATGCACATTAACACTGCGTTACCGTCGCATACAGCAGGTACAGGTAATGCAATGTAGCAGTGAATTACCATAACGCTACATGTTACAATGCGACGCAAGTGTTGCACTGTGAACGTCCCATAGGATTATCATTGCAGTGCGATAAGCTGCATTATAAGACTTTATAACGCAGCTCTGCAACGTCCCACTGTGAATGTAGCCTCAAGGTGATAAGAATGTATCTTCACAAGAAATGGTCAATGAGATGCTAATAATACTGGCTTGCAAATTCATCAGGAAGTGCTATTGATTGGTCCAATCGTCAAATAATCTGCACTCAAAATATTAGCATCACATTGACGACCTGTAATCCTCACTTCAAACTTTGTACCTCTGGGGCTCTACTAGCTTCTAGTGAAATGGAAATTTGAATTACCCTATAATATGGCTGTCTGTAACCCAGTAATAGATTCAGTTTGAAACAGCCAGCTACATTTTTAAACTTTTCTTTGCCTGAGCTATATTAACCTATTTGGGAACAACTGAAAACTCCTGTTTTGTAAGCTTGGCAGAAATGAGCGAAGATGAAAGGTCTTTGGTGGAATTCGATTGGTCCATTTTCAAGCTGCATAAATTTGCATACACAATTTGCATAATCCTGCAGCAACTGGAATTTTTTTGCAGCTAGCTACTAACACAGTAAGATGAGTGTTCGTAGGCAGTCTATACATTAGATTACACCATGCCATGTCCTGTTGCCATGGTTACTAATAAACTGATTTTGAGCTTCTTATCAATCAAACAAATTCCTAGCTTACGGTAAATTTAAATGGAAAGATAACTTATTAATAATAATAAATTACTAAATAACTTTTATATCATTGATGTGCATGCTTAGCATTTTAACAATGGAAAGATACTTTGAATGCCAAAAGTACTGGAGTGCGTCATAAGAGGACGAAACAAAGAACACTTTAAAGAATAAGTTTATAAATGACAAATATTCCCAATACATTCAACTTTTGAAGTGTTATTAAAACATGTACAAATACTTGGGGGGGGGGGGGGCAGAATGCAGGCCTTAATAAAACACTTTACCAAGACTGGGAAACTTTTAGAACTTCTTGCAGGTTTTTATTACAGTATATGCCACTGAGGTTATAACTCTTCCACACATGACCACTTTAGTCCTATAACCTAAAGCCTTTGTAGAGTTAAACATTGTAAATGTCTTTCTATAATTCCATACGTTCTGCCTTTTGGGAATTTATAGAGGAACACTTGGAAGACCATATATATATATATATATATATATATATATATATATATATATATATATATATATATATATATATATATATATATATATATATATATATATATATATATATATATTTTGAAATTGAAACTGAGCTTTTGACCTACATAAATGAGCCCTGACACTTCTGCCCCTTACAGACAGGTCATTTTACAGGATTTATGTCACAAGTGAATTGTGTAGGCTGTCATTACCAGCTTGTTCCTTATAAAAAAAAAAGTATTATAACTAATCAGCAGAATCCACAGTCAAATAATGAACATTTTCAGAAGGCGCAGGATGGCTATCACCATATCACCCTAATTTACCTTAAAACATTCAAACCCTGTATATTTTTTCTCCGCTTACTCCTGACAATGGAGTCTAGATTTTAGCGTCTGACTTGGCACCTCATCGGTTCCTACAACAGTCAGATGCAGCAGAGCAGTAAAGACCTTGTCAGACATCCAGAAAATGCAGCACCAACAATCACATGACCACAATTGAAATTTGTTAAAATTTAAAGATCCTTTTGAAGGTCTATAATTGGTAAAGGGAACGTCCACCCATTGATTTATTATATTTATTGTCTTAGTTTTGTAACTGTAAGAGGAGATAAAATCTGACAAATTAAATTTCCTGTTTCTAGAGCACCACCTGCTGGCTTGAGTCGCAAGTTTGGTTTCTGTAATTATAGGAGTCAAGTCCTCTGACTTACTAACTCATAATGAACCCTAGCTGTTTATTTTGGGTTACTTTGCAACACAGCAGTTAAACAAGTTTATTTTTATTTATTTTTTATGTTAGGTACATAATAAGTCATGCAAGCAACGAACTCCAAAAAATAGGTGTTCCTGATTAAAATAAAAATATATATAAAATAGTCTTTAAAAAATATCTTTAATATTCTTAATCAAAGAAAAATCACCATTTATTAATTTTAAATATTTTTAGCAATTAGTTGGGGGAAGGTGTTCACCTGATTCGTGAGTTCAACTTATGACATCAAGTGGTAAATGTCTTTGATAAAAACTAAGACAAGGAGAAGAGTTTTGTTTTGCTTTTTTTATCTGACAAAATTGGAAATCCCTTTTGAAATGAGTAGATGTTTTATTACATATGATTATACTGTATAACGAAAAAGATAAAAATTAGACATCTTTGAATATTTTAGATGATGAGGTGTAATGCTCACATGATGTGCCGTATTTGTGGTGTACACTTTTTTTTATTTTTGAATCTTGTACCTGTGCTGTAAAATAGCAGTGCTTCAGTTACCACCCTGAGCTTCTGTAATATTTGAGACTTTTTGATTTAAGAACTGTTTTCTTTAAAATAGCAGCTGTTCTTTTTCAGAAAGGATGTGCTAGCAATTTATTGGCTTGATCACAATTTTCTGACATTGACATTTTATTGCATGCTATTCAGTATGCCTTTTTATTTATTGTTTGTATACATAATTTATTAAGGCTTGCCATTACTACTTCTTGATTGGTCTTTACAACACATTTCACATTTCAGTCTATTTAACACATCTTTAGCCCTTTAACTTATACATGAACTCCTTTTGTCATCGGTACCCATAATTCTGTATCAGTGACGAGTACTATTTTCAATAGTGTCTCTCTTTCAATAATCACATTTTCTATCTATGTTTTTTTTCTTTGTTGCTGTTCCAAAGCTACCCCAAACATTAGTTTCAGCGCACCTTCTTCAATATTTATTTTCCATGATTTGTAGTGATGCTGTTCATTAAACAATAAAAATGTCGTTAAAGTGAGACAATGTTCACTTTGGCATCCTGGCCTGCATCCATACATGACATGCTTATAGCTTTGGACCTCTGCAAGTAGGTTCGCATATCCTGCAGAGTCTTGCTGGAGTGTTGAATCCCAGGCATTTACGTAGTGACCATCTTTCATGGTCATGCCCTAATGCTGCTACTTTATGTACTCTACCTTGGTTTCATGGTCAAAAGCAAAGCTTGGGAAGAAGGAAGGGAAGGGCAAACAGAAATTTTCAAAATGGTGGTGGTATTCCTTTGGCTTTTATTCATGGCTTATGGGCATTCTGCAAACTTTCTGAACATGTGGGCATGTGGCTTTTTTGTAGGTTAGGATACTCCTTCTCTTAAAAACCCCAAATGCTAATAAGTGGTTTGTTGTATCCAATATTTGTTCATCACTAGTTGATAAAGAGAAATAACATAAAGCCACTTTAAATAGTCAAACTAAAAATACAAGACTTTTCATTAACATTTTTTAATGGGCCAAATTGAATTCTACAAATTTAGTTTGAATCTAAGAAATCTTGAAGCTAGCTTGTGAGGCTGAGACATGGAAAGCTGCAATTACTGACTGGCATTTAAAGGGAATGTATAGGTTTGATGTATTTATCTCATTTTGTTTACTGGGCCCGGAATGACAAAGTACTTTATTATATTTCATGTGGGTGTGTGCATGCATGCTGCGCCCATGTGTGTAGGAGGTGGGGTGCTTCTGCACTATCACCTTGTAAAGTTTTATTAGTAGAATAGAGTATTGCTTTAATTTCAAAGTAAAGCCCGACATCACAAGAGCATAGTCTTAAAACATAACTGTTCCCAGGGCCGGCGCTACCATTAAGGCAAATGAGGCAGCTGCCCCAGGGCCCCAGAGCTTGTAGGGGCCCCCAGTGGCTACAAGAGGAAAAAACATTTTTTCAAATCGGCCTTATAGTTTTTGAGAAAATCGATTTTAAAGTTTCAAAGGAAAAAAAATACACATTTAAAAACCTGCCGACTTTAATGGTTAATAGCAAATCCACCTTAAATGCTAGAAACCCTAAATTTACAGGATATGTTAAGGAGATCATTAGGAATAAGAGGAAAAAACTATTTTTCAAAAAGACCTTATAGTTTTTGAGAAAATCGATTTTAAAGTTTCGAAGGAAAAAAGTATACTTTTAAATGCTGTAAATGTCACTTTTAGTAGCAAACCTAACGGTAGTGTAATTTTACATGCATCAAACGAAAGCGCAATAAATTTCCTGACGGGGTTTCCAGGGGGTCTATATGCAGCCACAGCGCTTTGGCCAGGGATCGCTATACAGCCGCAATATGGCTGTGTGAAGATCCCTGGCATTTTTTCCTATTTTCCCAATTTTTTTTTTATGTTTAGAGTGTGGGAATTTTTTTTTTTTTTTTAAATTATATGGGGTCCCCCCTCCTGAAAGTTTTTAACCCCTTGTCCCCCATGCAGGCTGGGATAGCCAGAATGTGGAGCTCCAAACGATTGGGACGTCACACCCTGTTATACCAGCTGCAAAAAAGGTCCCCTAATGCCGATTTTTGTTCCGGGGTATATGTTGGGGGGGGCCCCCAGGTTTATTTTGCCCTGGGGCCCCATTGTTGCTTAAACCGGCCCTGACTGTTCCATGTTATTATCTGTGGAGCTTGTTTGCAACGTGAGGTATTTGAGTTACTTATGGATCTTGCAAGTCAAATCAACAGGTGTGGCTCTAAAACAATATTTTCTTCTGGGACATTTTTCTGGATTTAATCAATAATACTTAAAGTACCATTTTAGTACTATACACACTATGCCAGTAAAACCAAAATAGTCACTAAAGCTTCCCTTTGAGTGAACACTTAAATCTAACAGCTTGTTCTTATTCTTGTACACCAGTAAAGGGATACACCAGTGGAGTAAGGGATTTTAAAGTCCAAACAAGAGCAATGATTAAAGTGATGCTGTGATGATAAAAATATAGATGGTGCCTTAAGAATGCCATTGGTCCCTAACTATTGTGCTTAGCCTTCTCTTGACAGGACTACTTAGTTAGTTCTAAAAAAAAATAGGTACAAAAGTAAGTAAAAGTAGTACAATGAGTGGGACAGCATGCTACTCCTACTTAAGTTTTTCTCAACATCCATCCTAGTACAACTTGTAACATGTGGTGAACAACTGAATTTGAATTGTTTTAGTTGTATGCCCAATGAGTACATTACTTTTCTGTACTTAAAATCTCAAAGTACATTTGTGTACATTTCATTACTTCGTGAGATACTGGAACCAAATTCAAGTTTCTAATCTTAAAAAAAAAAAAAGTTAGTTATTGCTATAGTTAAGTTACACATTTAAACACCTGCATAGTTTAAATCAAATTAAATTCATTTTCATTTTTAACTGTACTGGTAAACCAACAAAATAGGCTTCTATTCACTTTCTAATACATGTTGACAGCACTTGGCTACAAGTCATTCAGCTATCACAATTGTTAATTTACCTTGTGTGATGAAAATACCCTATGAGAGCGATTAGATTAAATTCATTCTTTTGAGTAGCGACTTGTAAAGAATGGTTTCCTTATTGTCACTGCTCTGTGTGGACCTTTCTTTGAAAGCAAAATTAATACAAATGAAAACAAAATGCTAATGATTATACAATTTTAAAACAGTTTTCACTCAGAAACACTAGTGCTTATTTTCAGCAATTTATATTTGAATTGCCAGTGGATGCAGAGAAAAATCCCCTTTGAATGAAAAGTATGGAAAGAGGGAATTCAAATAAGTGCGTTGTTTCAATATCTCCCTTGATGCCCTTCTGTGCTTTGCCACTACGAACATGAGAAGAAAGTCTACAAACTGTCTTTATTTAAAAGAATATATATAAAATGAACAGATTATACTCCTATAACGATATAAGCATCAGTAGATCATGCAAAGGTTACATAAAATGTAATATAAGCATGTTGCTAGGCAACAAGATAGTAGTATATTATTAGCAATATTGTGCACCCTATAGTGGTGCTTTTGGGAGCAAAGCTGGTATATTAATTTAGTGCTAAGAAAATCTGATCTCCTCCTCTTCACATATAGGCTAATTTTAGAAATCATACTTACATCAGGTGATATGACAGCACTTATTGGTGCCATGGATGCATACATGGTCAGAGGTTGTATTTTACATTAAATGACATGTATATGTATCATATATATGATCACATGATGATCTGTAATGGGTAGCAGTCCCTTTCTTGCAGTGTTGAATATAGTTAGGCAACAGTGTACAAGCAGAACACTTGCACGCTTAAATAACATGGCAGTTCCTAGCCAGGGGTTATTCCCCATACGTTGGGTATTGAACTAGAGAGAGTTTTAATGGCTTTGCTATTATGCACTTCTGTTTATTGCAGTATTTTCACAATTGCACATGGGCATTACCATTGTTGTAAATATTAATAGATAGTGTTGTATGTTTTTGGAAACCAGACACTCTCCTGGATAAGCTTTGTAATGGGGACATAAAGAGCCCATGATAAACATGCATATGATTCTTTGATATATAATTTTCATAGAGTCTGCATACAGCCACAGAAATTAACCCGTGTTGACTTTAGTAACTTGGGTTCAAAATGTAGAAATATATTCTTATATGGTTAAATAGTTCAAGGAACAGAAGCTTCCTAATGTGGCATAAAACCTAAATCGTATAAAAACACAGATTTGATTTAGGAATAAATTATTCTAACTGTGCAACATCAGTCGATATATATAAGCTTCCCCCGGATTGTATTAGAATGCATAATGAGGTTAAGTCCAGTATTTATATGTACAGTATTAGTCTTTGGCCATTTAGGCAAATCCTGCAGTTAGAAAAATTTGGTATAAAATCTGATGAGCTACTACAAATTCCAAAAAGGAGGGCGGATCAGAAAGTAAATTGCTACCTTTGATATGCAAGATCAACCAACAACCCTAATATTGCATTTTCTTATTATTATTATTTTTTTATTTTGTCAGCTGTCAATCTTCATTATTCAGCAGTTTATAGTGACTGCAGGAATAAAAGCATTGCAATAGTTTTATCAAACTAACTGTTATATATTATCCTGGATGCGGATTTACCAGTCAGGCTTTAATCCTAAAATACATGTTGTTGTCTTTGTAAATGGTCTTTAAAAGGGAGCGTATACTTTATTGCAGACATTTGTAGTCGTGTTTAAGGCTAAAAAAAATATTTTAAAGCAATATTGGGATATGCTGCTTTAAATGTAAAATTTGTGAGCAGAAAATGTGATTAACAAATGTAACATTGTAAACGCCATTAACAGTGTAAATGCCTGGTTTCCTGAGTTGGTATCTAAAGCTTAAACAATCATGGGACTGATGCAGTAAAATTGCTGTACAATTGCTGCATAATTTTACCAGTACTAATGACTGAGAGACAAAGTGCATTACCCTATTAGTGCAGCCTGCATCACCAGGGTTACGCACACGTTATACATTGTGCATGTACTACACATTACTATAGCAACACGCACATAACCCTGGTAATGTGCTGTCCCCCTGTCGTTAGTACCGGTAAAATTGCTGCATGCTGCTTACCACCATTTAGTGCATCAGATCCTATGGTCCCGAAGCAAATGCCTTTAATGGCCTAAGTGTCATTAAGTACATAAAAACCAGAACACAGTGTGTGGCGTGTTCCGGTTTTTATGCATATAATTAATACATGCTATCTATAGCATTGCATGTGGCTCTTCACACTATACACACTATAACACACAATGTAATTTTAAAGTGACACTGAAGAGGAAAAAAAACGTATGATATAATGAATTGTATGCGTAGTACAGATAATTAATAGAACATTAGTAGCAAAGAAAAGTCTATTTTTCTTTGTTATATAGCTGTTTTTCTATAACATTGTATCATTCTCTAATATTTTCAGTTTACAAACTACACTCTGTATTTTAAATGATGAAACAGAGCAGAGCTAATGAACCTTTGAACTTTCTGGCAGAAAAACCTTAAACAAATAATAAACAGTGATAAGTGTTTCAGAAAATAGCACTGCTCTCTGACTAAAATAGTCAGAGCACTCAGTGCAGCTCTTTTACATAGGTAACAACTGAAGTTTCTTAACTCTTCCTGTACTGGAAACCATATGAGACACATATCTGTGCTACTAATGTTATATTTCTTAACTGTACAACACATACAAATCATTATCTAATACGTTAATTTTCACTTCATATTCCTTTTAAATCACTGCTATGTGCATTTTTCACACGTCACGTGTTATGAAAGCATTTGTAACTATGGCATAATGCACATGATCAAATGTGTACACAATAAGTTGTATTATGTGCATAATAATGTGCATAGTGTGAAAGGATCCAATTCAGCAGGCACTGCGTTGGCGGTATTTGAATATATTTGTAGCTTGCTTGCAGCCATGTGTCTTCAATATTGTCATGTGCACAGGGCACACTCTGCCACCCTGAATTCTTCATTGATTACTGTAGAGAATTCAGAGGATTCTTATCAACAGATACTCAACATTACAAATCCTTGCAGGTAAAAAGTGTGATTTTCCCAGTATAGAGATTAAGAAAAACTGAATGGAATTCTCTTTTGGTGCATGCGATAAATTACCATTACCTATTTTATTCAAGACAACCTGTACTTTTAGGGATAGAGTCCTCCAAATGAAAATGATAATATTAATCAGTGATTTCATTGAAATAGTTAAAGCACAATCAAGAATGTAAACAAAATATGATCCTATTTTGTTTTTTGGTTGTTTTTTTCCATACATTAAAAGTATGTGGTACAATTGTTTAAATTGGAAATAAGCAGTCAGACCATACATGTTTTCTGCCAATAATTCAGTGCAGGGGTGAGGAGAAAGATTTCAAGCAATATACCAGTCAGTCATCCTATTCTTATTTACAAACAATCTTTCAAATTGTTTTCCACTTTTAGGCCTCGTCAGACTATACGCGATGCCATGCGCATTGCTGGCAGCGCATATAGTGTGCAACATGCAAGAACGGTAGAATGGCATAGACAGCCCTTCTACCGTTCCCATCATTTGCGCAGCAGTACAATGCGCTATCGCACTGCTGCATGCATTTTTCAAGAATCGCAGCACTGACCCATTCACTATAGTGAATGGGATTAGCAGCGCAGATGGCGTGCGTATGCGTTGCCTTCTGATCGCACAGCCATCTGCGTTAATTGATGTGAATAAGGCCTAATTAATTGTACAACCTGCTCTCCTGACAGAAAGACTGTCAGGAGAGCAGGTTGTACAATTATGGTAAATCTGCATAAACTTATCACAAACGTATCTTTTCTTCTTCTTCTAAACCAATTGACCCTTCATCAATGTTGAAACATTTTCTATTTTTTCCCCCACAACATGCCCTTGTGGGGCATTAATAGCATGCTGTTATTTACATTTCCCTGTGCAGGTAATTGGTGTTGATTTTATAAATAAACACGTGCTCTTAACTGATAAAACATGATCTGCTATTAACTGAGGGCTTGAACGAACGCGTTATCCATGTGTTCATCAATCACATCGAACATCTAAGCACTTTACAAAGATGCAATGAATATAATGGAAATTTGCATTTTTAATTTTAAAAATAGCACTTACATTTGTCGCTTATGACCCAGTGATTTTTCCCAAACCAAATGTACATTGGCCTACTAAGTATATCTGAGGAAAAATAGTTTAAAATGTAGTTGTTTTCTGGAGTGAAGTGATAAACAGATGCTAATGAACTGTAGCATTATGTTTGTTTGTTAATTTCCTTCTTAGATAATTCCAGCAATCCCTGTGAATTGGGGTTTGATCATGGTTGCCATTGAACTTTCCTCCTATTTACATTTAACTTGCATTTAGGTTTATCCATAGTAGCAAAAATTTAAAGTATGTATTAAGTTTTATGGTTAAAGTGATAGTGTACTTATAAATAAGTGTGCCTAATATAAGTTAAAATGAGGCGCTGATTAAAAATGTAACAACAAATGTCATACTAAACTCTGCCAATGTGGATGAGAATCAACCAAGTGTACAGGTGTCCCTTTAAGCTCATTTTAAAGATGTGGAATGCTAGTATCTTGCATTATCAGGGCCCTATTTAGACATTTTATTCTAAGTACACTAACACTATAAAATAGGAAATATTTCAGTATGTTGCTTTATACACTGGTTTTATTTTTACAGATCTAGAAAAAAAAAGATTTTGGTAAACTTATTATTGCTTAAAATTGTAGTTGGACATGCCAAGCATGATCTGTCTGCAGTAGGAGGAGTTGGTGACCATAATTATAGACCTCCTTAAATCCTGTGCTAATAGGTTTTGCACTCATGTGGTAAGTGTAGCACTTTCAGGGGTAAGCTTAGGTGAGTATGAGGGCATGGACAGTATGGGGGTAGTGTTAAGTAGGCATAGCCTACAGTTAAGGTTAGTTAATTGGGCCAGAGTTAAGCTACGTACACATGCATGACTAAAGTCGGCTGAGGCGGTAATCAAGCCCCAAACTTTGACCGCTGCCCCACAAACGATCTACCAATTCTGTTATGCATGCCGCTCCCTGCTGTGCTGTCTTTGCCGCCCCCCCCCCCCGGCATAGCAACAGAACGTGTCGTCAGCTATACAGCAGACTTCACGTCTGTATACGGTTAGCCCATCGATGTCGCCCGAGGGACTGGGTCCCGATTTAGGATGGGCAACATCCATCAACAGTGTTCACTGACTGTTAGTGATAGTCCTAATTTAATTGTTGGTGTGAGGTTTAATCAGTTGGTTGCTTAAAGTGAACCTCCGGACTAAAAATCTACTCAGCAGCACTGAAAAGGCTTGGTGTTTAACAGTTTCACAGCATCAGAACTTTGTTTTTCTTACCAAAGTCGCGTTTTTAGCTAAGCTCCGCCCCATCAAAGAAAACTGCCCGGGCTTTTTTCCCTTGATGCTGTGCAAAGCATGATGGGATTTCCTATGTTCTCGTTGCCTAGCAACTGGGAAGGGTGATCAGGACACAGGACAGTTGGAACTGTGTCTCATGCTCCCTGTCACCTCCTTTCAACCAAAACGATGACTGCCCTCATGAAATCACAAACATTTGCCTGTTCTTTTAAAACAGGGTGGGTAAGAGATTATATTACCGATCTATTTTAATTAACATAACTAATGTAACTTAATGACAGTATGTTTGTTTAGGCTGAAGTTCCTCTTTAAGATCAAGTTAAGTGTGTTTAAGGATAGTGTTAGAGATAGAGGTGGGTTTAATGTTATTGTTAGCCAAAATGAGGGGTATTCTGCTAGACCTTGTTGGTTCCAGGGTTGATTAGCTCTATAGATTATCAGCTCTAAGCCTTTGATCCACATGCTACCAGTGCCAACAAGCTGACACCAATAAGCTGTATCACAGTATAATTACCTTTCTTTCATAAGAAAAAAATGTGCACATGAACATACAAGCTCAACAAAGCATACATGTTTATTTTCCTGTCTCTCTATCCTTAATTCCTCCAGTCAAACTATCTTAAGGGAAATCGGTGGTGATCACTCTGAAAAAGAATCAGACCTGTTCATCCCAGACATTGGGTAAGCCTAATTCAGACTTAAAGGGAAGGTTCAGGGACAGTTGAAAAAAAAATAAAAATCCGAATCCACTTACCTGGGGCTTCCTCCAGCCCGTGGCAGGCAGGAGGTGCCCTCGGCACCGCTCCGCAGGCTCCCGGTGTTCTCCGGTGGCCGACCCGACCTGGCCAGGCCGGCTGCCAGGTCGGGCCTTTTCTGCGCTCCATTGTGCGTTCCACGCCGGCGGGCTGATGTCATCGGACGTCATCCGGGCTGTACTGCGCAGGCTCAGAACTACTGAGCCTGCGCAGTACAGCCCAGAGGACGTCCGATGACGTCAGCGCTCCGGCGTGGAACGCACAATGGAGCGCAGAAGAGGCCCGACCTGGCCGCCGGCCTGGTCGGGTCGGCCACCGGAGAACACCGGGAGCCTGCGGAGCGGCGCCGAGGGCACCTCCTGCCTGCCACGGGCTGGAGGAAGCCCCAGGTAAGTGGATTCGGATTTTTATTTTTTTTCAACTGTCCCTGAACCTTCCCTTTAAGCTCCTGACTTGGTCTGCCTATAAATCATTGAATCAAATGATTATCTTATATGGGCAATGCTCATCTTACATCAGTTTGCTGCTTTAGAAATTGGGCTGTTCCCAGCACAGTAGGACATGATCTGCAATTTCTGAAACATCATATGGTTCTTATGTAATAACTGCATGGATGCACTTTGACTGTGTACAAGTTTGCGTGATTATTTTGGCTAGAAAGTGCATGTTATATCTAGCAATCTGTCCAGTCGGAACACTATCCTCCAATTGGAGAAACATAAATTAAGAAAGTGTTGGCTAACTTTGTTTAGGCAGTGCCAAGATCTATCTTGTGCCAAGTACCCAATAACCTGCCAATGAGGGTTTAGGACATTTCCCTGTTCCTGTTAATAGAGGTTTCTTTTGATATTATTTTATGAATAAGGATTTATTTGTTCACTAAACCATTTCACAATAACCGGCCAATATGATACACAAAGTTTGCTCAGTGCAAAAGGGGACTTGTCTTGCTTGCTTTCAGACTAATATTGTGAAATCATCCTGGCCATTTTGGAAAATACTGTAATTCCACATCATTTTTCAGTGCCCACAATATACCAACAGCAGCTTCTTGTTTCTTTAGTTCAGCTTTGACGGAATAGAGTCCTATAGTCATCTGCTTACTGTAAATAATGCCCAGGTAGATTATTTGCTAAAACATTTATGTGTAGTAAAGTAAGTTTATGTATTTATGAAAGAGGAAAGAAATTCAGTAATATTTAATGACTTTGGCATCCAGTTGGTTGCTGTATTACCATATATATTGACCTACTTTCCATGTACATAGGAAATATACATGCATTATAAATAGAGGATTTATAATAAAAGTGTCATATGTGACAATGGAATTATTTTACGTCTTATAAAGCATAAAATAGAGAAAATGTTTTATTTCAGCTGTTTTTAATTCTGAGCCATGTTTTATATGCCTTTCTGGGAGAAGAGCAACACATGACCAGCCTTTGGCATGTCATTGGTTAAATGGTTCCATTATTATGCAGCGATAAATAGTACACAATGAACTGTTACTTTATGCCGACAGCCACTCAGTTTTGGAGAGGAGCTGACTTATTTATACACAGTCCATGTTAGATGGCACATTAGTGTTTTCTTACCATGTTGACCAGGATACTTGAAATGCAGTGGTCATCATATTGCTACATGTCCACTCTAAATTCTGCTGTATGTGTGCATGATTCAACCAAAAAGACAACCACAGTCACCGAGACTGTTCAGAGATACTGTTTAGAGCGTCACCTCAGTTTCTAACTATTTATCGTTGTTTAAAATAAAAGTAAATGCCCTCTTCTTTCAAGTGCCTAAAAAGGCAAGTCTAGTTCCCTGTTGTCTGGACAATAGTAATACTCGGTGCCTCTGTCATAGCTCTCTTTTATTTTTATTACCATTGGAGGGAAAATATTAAAATTCAGTGCTTCCAACCTTTCAGAGCTTGTTATGCACTGAGCGCACTGACAGCATTTTCTGGTACTTGGAGGAAGAAATTATACTAAAGATATTTTAGTAGACATCTACTTTGTTTATATTTACTGGTACTGTATGTTTAGTATGATCTCAGACACAGTAGGACTTGTTTTTATTTATAATACAAGGAGCATTGGTATTTAGTGACCTAAGACAACCAATCACAGGCTGGCTTTTATTTGTCCTACTGCGTTGATATTTTCAGGCCCAGTCTGTAGCATCTTGCTGTAAGTTACTACATACCTCTCTGCACTCATAAATAAGCCTGGGTGAGTTTATACATACTATCTAACCATTTCTTTTTGGTTGCTTGTTACACACATCAGTTGTAGTCTCTTTGAGACTGAAAGTAAGATACTACATTCTTTTAAATGGCTTTCCTTACGTACATGTTGAGCTAAGATGTAAACCGTATACAGAACAACTGGGCATTTACCAAACAATAGAGCTTATTTATCAAGCCCAGGACAAATGGAGCAGAATCTCGTTTAGCATCACATACCTGACTGGTTGCTCTGGGCAGCTGATCCAATTTTTCTCAGTCTTCTTTGTCCTTGGCTTGATAAATCAGCCCCAGCAAGTCTTATTGCTCCCATGATGATTGATGGGTAAATTGCAAGTGTCCAGCTGATAATAATCCTCTTTTAAAAAAAAATATATGGCCCCTCAAATGGTTTCTTTTAAGGTATTGGAAATGATATTGAACTTTAATGAGTAAAAAAGATAAAAGGGGGTTCCAGGCAAAGTTTGCAGTAAACAAATTATAGATTGTAAAGGGAGCCTCTTAATCAATATAAGAAACATTTATTGCACATATCATATCATATAAATTACACAGAGAAACCCTATTACCCTCCCCTTAAAAACAACCTGGCTACAAACATAAGAGCTTTTGGTGGGATTGGATGTGGAGTCTCTCTTCACGTCCATTCCTAATAAAAAAGGCCTGGAGGCAATACATTTCTTTCTCGAGAGGAAATTTGGGACACATAGTGATCATTGTGAATTTGTAACTGACCTTATGAAATTGATCTTGGATAATAATTTTTTTGAATTTAAGGGAGAACTTTATCGACAAAAACGGGGGGTTACCATGGGAGCGGCTTGCTCCCCGGCCTACGCCTGCCTCCACCTGGGTTACTGGGAGGAGACAACAGTGAGACATATGCCTGAATTTCGAAAGTATGTAGCACTATGGCTTAGATATGTGGACGACATATTGGTCCTATGGCGGGGTACCGAATCTGAACTCCATCGCTTTGTGAATGAGTTAAATAAAAATAATAGCAATATATTTCTAACCTTTGCCTATGATATGAAAGAAATTTCCTTCCTAGACCTAAAGATCTATAAAGATGGAAGTAAATTAGGTACAAAAACTTACCGCAAGGAAACAGCTGGAAATACCTTGCTTGCAGCCACGAGCTTTCATCTACCCTCCCAAAAATGGGCAGTCCCTACAGGACAGTTTTTGCGGTGTCGCAGAAACTGCACCAAACGAGCAGATTTTGAGGCTGAAGCCAACGAACTGAGGATTAGATTGAGGGCTCGTGGCTACCCTGAAAATAAAATTGAGGAGGCTTATGAGAAGGCATCTTTAAAGAACAGAAGAGAACTTTTGGCGATTAATTATAATCGCGATAAGAAAGAAAAGGGATGTTACCCTCCAGGTTGCACACGCATGGTTACCACCTATGGATCCCATTATCAGGAAGTAAGAAAGATCCTGGCTAGACACTGGCATTTGTTGTGCAGGGACTCACTGTTAAAAGATATAGTGGGTGATTACCCACATATGGCGGCAAAACGCTGTAGAAACTTAAATGACATATTGGTGACAAGTGATTTTGGTTACAAATGCAAAAATAGAGGAAAAAGAAAATGGAAAAAGGGAATGAACAGATGTGGCAACTGTGATGTTTGCCCATTTGTTGTGAAAAGTGATGTATTTTATAATCAGGACAAAACGGAAAAATTTACAGTGAATGACTATATATCTTGTTCTAGTGAAAGGGTTATCTATCAATTGCGATGTAGTTGTAACAAAATTTATATAGGGAAAACCCATAGGGTGCTAAGGAAGAAGATTCAAGAGCATGTTAATAATATTTTGAGTAAGGAAGAAAAAAGTCCAGTCGCAATGCATTTTCAAAAGGAACATAACTCTGATCCAAACCACTTGAAAGTTATGGGAATCTATAAGCTGAAACATAGAAGAGGGGACTATGATCATGAACTTTTGAAAAAGGAGTCCTACTGGATATACAGATGCGGAGCTATGCAACCAAATGGTCTTAATAGTGACATGAACTTAAAAGTATTTCTTTAATCCACCACTGGAGGGAGTATGTATACTCTAAAAAGAATCCTGCCTGTTTTTAAGGTTACTAAGCAACGTTCACAGACCCCTACTCATGCGCATAAAAGGGAGAAGGAGGGACTGTGACGTCACGTCTGATGAAACCCGGATACGGGTGAAACGCGTCACGTGGGCTACAGTGGCGTGCTAGCCGCCTCCAATCCGCCTCCACCTTGCCTCTACCATCTGCCTCTACCTGCTCTCCGACCTGCTTCCCGGCCGCGCAGGAACCATACCGCGGCGTCCTTATACGCACGAGAGTGCTTCAGTGCTGGGCAGATTGGGAACTCGGTTACCTTGACTACACCGACAGTACCCGCCCTATCAAGCTACGCTACTACACGGACGCGTGAGTTCCGGCTAATGCCGAATGGTTACTCTGTATGATTGGGTATGCTTATGACGGAGACAGCTACACAGCTTAAGAGGGAGGAAGCTAAGGCATAGGAACTGCTTACTAAACCGCTATTGAGGCACACAAACCGCTTGCTAACGCTGCTGCTTGTCGCTGGAGTGCTATAACTGCTTGATGCTTTTTGGAGGCCTCTGCACGCTACTACTTACATAACATTGAGCTCAATACGCTATCAAGGGGGCCCTGAAGATAACAGTTACCTGTAAGACATTAGGAGTGCACTCCTTTAGTTCAGGGCTCAGCTCTTATGTTTGTAGCCAGGTTGTTTTTAAGGGGAGGGTAATAGGGTTTCTGTGTGTAATTTATATGATATGATATGTGCAATAAATGTTTCTTATATTGATTAAGAGGCTCCCTTTACAATCTATAATTTGTTAACTACATTTTAGGTGAGACTCTAATTTATAAAAATTGTGGTAGATATCCCACTTAATAGTATTTTAAAGTTTGCAGTAAGCCTCTGGATTTTAACGGCCTCAGTTTGTTTCTAGCAGACATAATCATAATCTTTCCAGAAGGATGGACTAATACTTCTGATTATGATTTAGAGGATATAAAAAGTGATCCCAGAAACAAATGGTGGTGTCCTCTACATAATGACACCAGCTGGGTAGAACTAGCAGGCAACCATCATACTTGCCCAGAATCCCTCCTTAAGCATTTAAACACATTTTAACTTTTTGTGTAACTGTTGCTATGTCCTCACTCTAAAGACTCCCCCTCTAGTGTAAAGCCAAATAGGCTGTATAGTTAGATAACATTTTTTAACTCCTTTTTATTTATGTAAATGCAAACCATTGTGAAATATTAATACAAATGAGGGCTGCATGTAGTGTCTGGAAAAAAATGATTCATCATTGATCATCTTTTTCTACACTTGGCATTTGATTCGTCTTTGCTCCTGCTCTACCCAGGCCAAGCGAAGTGGCTTTGACTGATCCTGACCAAAGCAAACCCCACCCATGCACCCACCACCTTCTGGTTTACTGGTGTTAGAGCTTTCATTAAGCTGCATAATTAGCTGGATACAAGTGCACCTATCATTTCTTTTGCCTTACAAGCTTCAGACTCCATAATCAGACAGGGTTTTTCTCAGTGTATGCAAGTGGAGGACCTTACCTCCATTTCCCTTCACCCTAGGTCAAATGGACAGCTTTCACACACACATCTACCTGTAAAATCCTCTGTACCTCTCATAACTGGTCAATGACTGTAACAGGTTACATCAGGTGTTTTTTCTACATACTTTTTACACAGGTTCTATGCGATGTAACATAATTCAATGCAGCATTTTATTGAACTAGTTCTTAAGCTTGTCTATTATTTTTTCTAGGTAACTGTGGTTTTTTTCTTGTGGTTTCTTGTAAAAAATTAAATAAAATAAAATGAGCTGTTTACGCTTACTATATGTTACTAAAAGAAGTTTTTACCTTTTTTGAAAGAAAATGCAATGCTATGAACTAATGAATTAAAATATGTAAATACAGTATTGTGCAAATTTCATTTATCTGAAATGCTAGTGTTAACTCATTTTTGTCTAGACACCCATCTGTTGATGAAATAAAGACATATCATTATGTACTAGCACCTTGGTGTTATTTTATGTTGTTTGTCCAGAAAGTTAAAATGCTCAACAAATACAGAAGTATAACTGGAACAAATGAGTCTATGACCCTTCAAACTCATTCCTTATCTTAATATAAGGGCTCTTTTCCACAACATACGTGAGTTGCTTCGGTCTACTGCACAGGCATTGGGTGTACTCATGCAGGCTCAGTATGGCCGCTCTTGTGCCTGAAGAGGAGTGTCGCCCTTTCTTACCTACAAGCCCTTGTTGGTATTCTTTGGTGCAGAAGGGGGGGCGTACTTAGTAATGGGGGGACCAGAGGACGGCGTATGAAGCCTATATAGGATCCAGAGGCTTCCTCTGGAATGACTTTTTTAATCTGAGGTTCATCTTGGGTATACTTTAACATTATTACGATATTATTATTATTTAGCTCCTGCAAAGTTTTGGTTCATCCACAGCAAGTTAGTTTGTACATTTAAGTCACATTTTTTTTGATCATCACTATACACTGGTGGAGGTGCCCTGAATATATGTAACAAGTGATGGCAATGGATTTGAGAAGTGTTACCTTCTCGGAAGAACAAACCATAAATAATGGAAAAAGAATTGTTTATGCATGCACGTTGGACAATGCATTTCTTGGGTCACAGCCTGCTTCCTCCGGTCAATTAGACATGCCTGCAGGTATTCAGTTAAACCGCTAGGGTGCCCAGTAACGAGGACTGTCCAGTCCTCAGAACTCATCCAGGAGACCGAACGACCAACCGTCTGTACCTACAGACCTGGGATACCAAGCAGGGATGGTTACAATCCCCATAGGCCCTGACTGGTTGCACGTTATTGCAACCCACCTTTGTGAGTATATTCTTACCCACTATCTATTTATTTCCTTGTAATATGATACTGCCCCATTGGGCTCCTGAGCCCATATGCAATTCACTTTTTCTCCTGAGTTTTCTCCTAGGAGATAATTTTTCATCTTCTATTTAACCACTTGAGGACCTAGGGCTTTCTACCCCTTAACCACTTGAGGACCTAGGGCTTTCTACCCCTTAAGGACCGGCCACTTTTTTTCCATTCAGACCACTGCAGCTTTCACGGTTTATTGCTCGCTCATACAACCTACCACCTAAATGAATTTTGGCTCCTTTTCTTGTCACTAATAAAGCTTTCTTTTGGTGCTATTTGATTGCTCCTGCGATTTTTACTTTTTATTATATTCATCAAAAAAGACATGAATTTTGGCAAAAAAATGATTTTTTTAACTTTCTGTGCTGACATTTTTCAAATAAAGTAAAATTTATGTATACATGCAGCGCGAAAAATGTGGACAAACATGTTTTGGATAAAAAAAAACCTATTCAGTGTATATTTATTGGTTTGGGTAAAAGTTATAGCGTTTACAAACTATGGTGCAAAAAGTGAATTTTCCCATTTTCAAGCATCTATGACTTTTCTGACCCCCTGTCATGTTTCATGAGGGGCTAGAATTCCAGGATAGTATAAATACCCCCCAAATGAACCCATTTTGGAAAGAAGACATCCCAAAGTATTCACTGAGAGGCATAGTGAGTTCATAGAAGATATTATTTTTTGTCACAAGTAAGCGGAAAATGACACTTTGTGACAAAAAAAAAAAAAAAAAAAGTTTCCATTTCTTCTAACTTGCGACAAAAAAAAATGAAATCTGCCACGGACTCACCATGCCCCTCTCTGAATACCTTGAAGGGTCTACTTTCCAAAATGGGGTCATTTGTGGGGTGTGTTTACTGTCCTGACATTTTTGGGGGTGCTAAATTGTAAGCACCCCTGTAAAGCCTAAAGGTGCTCATTGGACTTTGGACCCCTTAGCGCAGTTAGGCTGCAAAAAAGTGCCACACATGTGGTATTGCCGTACTCAGGAGAAGTAGTATAATGTGTTTTGGGGTGTATTTTTACACATACCCATGCTGGGTGGGAGAAATATCTCTGTAAATGACAATTTGTTAATTTTTTTTACACACAATTGTCCATTTACAGAGAGATTTCTCCCACTCAGCATGGGTATGTGTAAAAATACACCCCAAAACACATTATACTACTTCTCCTGAGTACGGCGATACCACATGTGTGGCACTTTTTTGCACCCTAACCGCGCTAAGGGGCCCAAAGTCCAATGAGTACTTTTAGGATTTCACAGGTCATTTTGCGACATTTGCTTTCAAGACGACTCCTCACGGTTTAGGGCCCCTAAAATGCCAGGGCAGTATAGGAACCCCACAAATGACCCCATTTTAGAAAGAAGACACCCCAAGGTATTCCGTTAGGAGTATGGTGAGTTCATAGAAGATTTTATTTTTTTGTCACAAGTTAGCGGAAATTGATTTGTATTGTTTTTTTTCACAAAGTGTCATTTTCCGCTAACTTGTGACAAAAAATAAAATCTTCTATGAACTCACCATAGACCTAACAGAATACCTTGGGGTGTCTTCTTTCTAAAATGGGGTCATTTGTGGGGTTCCTATACTGCCCTGGCATTTTAGGGGCCCTAAACCGTGAGGAGTAGTCTTGAAAGCAAATGTCGCAAAATGACCTGTGAAATCCTAAAGGTACTCATTGGACTTTGGGCCCCTTAGCGCACTTAGGGTGTAAAAAAGTGCCACACGTGGTACCGCCGTACTCAGGAGAAGTAGTATAATGTGTTTTGGGGTGTATTTTTACACATGCCCATGCTGGGTGGAAGAAATATCTCTGTAAATGACAATCTTTTGATATTTTTTTACACACAATTGTCCATTTACAGAGAGATTTCTCCCACCCAGCATGGGTATGTGTAAAAATACACCCTAAAACACATTATACTACTTCTCCTGAGTACGGCGATACCACATGTGTGACACTTTTTTGCAGCCTAGGTGCGCTAAGGGGCCCAACGTCCTATTCACAGGTCATTTTGAGGCATTTGTTTTCTAGACTACTCCTCGCGGTTTAGGGCCCCTAAAATGCCAGGGCAGTATAGGAACCCCACAAGTGACCCCATTTTAGAAAAAAAGACACCCCAAGGTATTCTGTTAGGTGTATGACGAGTTCATAGAAGATTTTATTTTTTGTCAAAAGTTAGCGGAAAGTGACACTTTGTGGAAAAAAACAATAAAAATCAATTTCCGCTAACTTTTGACAAAAAATAAAATCTTCTATGAACTCGTCATACACCTAACAGAATACCTTGGGGTGTCTTTTTTTCTAAAATGGGGACACTTGTGGGGTTCCTATACCGCCCTGGCATTTTACGGGCCCAAAACCGTGAGTAGTCTGGAAACCAAATGTCTCAAAATGACTGTTCAGGGGTATAAGCATCTGCAAATTTTGATGACAGGTGGTCTATGAGGGGGCGAATTTTGTGGAACCGGTCATATGCAGGGTGGCCTTTTAGATGACAGGTTGTATTGGGCCTGATCTGATGGATAGAAGTGCTAGGGGGGTGACAGGAGGTGATTGATGGGTGTCTCAGGAGGTGGTTAGAGGGGAAAATAGATGCAATCAATGCACTGGGGAGGTGATCGGAAGGGGGTCTGAGGGGGATCTGCGGGTTTGGCCGAGTGATCAGGAGCCCACACGGGGCAAATTAGGGCCTGATCTGATGGGTAGGTGTGCTAGGGGGTGACAGGAGGTGATTGATGGGTGTCTCAAGGTGTGATTAGAGGGGGGAATAGATGCAAGCAATGCACTGGTGAGGTGATCAGGGCTGGGGCCTGAGGGCATTCTGAGGGTGTGGGCGGGTGATTGAGTGCCCTAGGGGCAGATAGGGGTCAAATCTTATAGGTAGCAGTGACAGGGGGTGATTGATGGGTAATTAGTGGGTGTTTAGGGTAGAGAACAGATATAAATACTGCCCTTGGGAGGTGATCTGACGTCGGATCTGCGGGCGAGCTATTGGTGTGGGTGATCAGATTGCCCGCAAGGGGCAGGTTAGGGGCTGATTGATGAGTGGCAGTGACGGGGTGATTGATGGGTGGCAGTGCCAGGGGGTGATTGATGGGTGGCAGTGACAGGGGGTGATTGATGGGTGATTGACAGGTGATCAGTGGGTTATTACAGGGAAGAACAGATGTAACTAATGCACTGGCGAATTGATAAGGGGGGGTCTGAGGGCAATCTGAGCGTGTAGGCGGGTGATTGGGTGCCCAAGGGGCAGATTAGGGTCTGATCTGATGGGTAACAGTGACAGGTGGTGATAGGGGGTAATTAGTGGGTGTTTAGAGGAGAGAATAGATGTAAACACTGCGTTTGGGTGGTGATCTGATGTCGGATCTGCGGGCGATCTATTGGTGTGAGTGGGTGATCAGATTGCCCGCAAGGGGCAGGTTAGGGGCTGATTGATGGGTGGCAGTGACAGGGGGTGATTGACGGGTGATTGACAGGTGATTGACAGGTGATCAGGGGGGATAGATGCATACGGGGAGGTGATCGGAAGGGGGTCTGAGGGGGATCTGAGGGTTTCGCCGGGTGATCAGGAGCCCACACGGGGCAAATTAGGGCCTGATCTGATGGGTAGGTGTGCTAGGGGGTGACAGGAGGTGATTGATGGGTTTCTCAAGGTGTGATTAGAGGGGGGAATAGATGCAAGCAATGCACTGGCGAGGTGATCAGGGCTGGGGTCTGAGGGCATTCTGAGGGTGTGGGCGGGTGATTGAGTGCCCTAGGGGCAGATAGGGGTCTAATCTGATAGGTAGCAGTGGCAGGGGGTGATTGATGGGTAATTAGTGGGTGTTTAGGGTAGAGAACAGATGTAAACACTGCACTTGGGAGGTGATCGGACGTCGGATCTGCGGGCGATCTATTGGTGTGGGTGGGTGATCAGATTGCCCGCAAGGGGCAGGTTAGGGGCTGATTGATGGGTGGCAGTGACAGCGGGTGATTGATGGGTGGCAGTGACAGGGGGTGATTGATGGGTGATTGATAGGTGATTGACAGGTAATCAGTGGGTTATTACAGGGGAGAACAGATGTAAATATTGCACTGGCGAATTGATAAGGGGGGGTCTGAGGGCAATCTGAGCGTGTAGGCGGGTGATTGGGTGCCCGCAAGGGGCAGATTAGGGTCTGATCTGATGGGTAACAGTGACAGGTGGTGATAGGGGGTGATTGATGGGTAATTAGTGGGTGTTTAGAGGAGAGAATAGATGTAAACGCTGCGCTTGGGTGGTGATCTGATGTCGGATCTGCGGGCGATCTATTGGTGTGGGTGGGTAATCAGATTGCCCGCAAGGGGCAGGTTAGGGGCTGATTGTTGGGTGGCGGTGACAGGGGGTGATTGATGGGTGATAGGTGATTGGCAGGTGATTGACAGGTGATCAGTGGGTTATTACAGGGAAGGATAGATGTAAATAATGCCCTGGCGAATTGATAAGGGGGGGTCTGAGGGTAATCTGAGCGTGTAGGCGGGTGATTGGGTGCCCGCAAGGGGCAGATTAGGGTCTGATCTGATAGGTAAAAGTGACAGGTGGTGATAGGGGGTGATTGATGGGTAATTAGTGGGTGTTTAGAGGAGAGAATAGATGTAAACAATGGATTTGGGAGGTGATCTGATGTCGGATCTGCGGGCGATCTATTGGTGTGGGGGGGTGATCAGATTGCCCGCAAGGGGCAGGTTAGGGGCTGATTGATGGGTGGCAGTGACAGGGGGTGATTGATGGGTGATTGACAGGTGATCAGGGGGGATAGATGCATACAGTACATGGGGGGAGGTCTAGGGGGGGGTCTGGGGAGAATCTGAGGGGTGGCGGGGTGATCAGGAGGGAGCAGGGGGCAGGGGGCGGTATAAAAAAAATAGCGTTGACAGATAGTGACAGGGAGTGATTGATGGGTGATTAGGGGGGTGATTGGGTGCAAACAGGGGTCTGGGGGTTGGGCAGGGGGGGGTCTGATGGGTGCTGTGGGCGATCTGGGGCGGGGGGGGAGAAAATCAGTGTGCTTGGTGCAGACTAGGGTGGCTGCAGCCTGCCCTGGTGGTCCCTCGGACACTGGGACCACCAGGGCAGGAGGCAGCCTGTATAATACACTTTGTAAACATTACAAAGTGTAATATACACTTTGTATGCGGCGATCGTCGGGTTAACATCCCACCGGCGCTTCCGTATGGCCGGCGGGATGTTGCGGCGAGTGAGCGGCGACAGGCGGAGGCGGAGGATCGCGTCACGGATGACGCGATCACTCCGCCCATGCCCAAACAAGGACCGCCGCATTTTGTCAATACGGCGGTCCTTGCGGCGTCTACTTCCCGGCCGCCATTTGTCTATACGGCGGTCGGGAAGTAGTTAAGGACCGGCCACTTTTTTTCCATTCAGACCACTGCAGCTTTCACGGTTTATTGCTCGCTCATACAACCTACCACCTAAATGAATTTTGGCTCCTTTTCTTGTCACTAATAAAGCTTTCTTTTGGTGCTATTTGATTGCTCCTGCGATTTTTACTTTTTATTATATTCATCAAAAAAGACATGAATTTTGGCAAAAAAATGATTTTTTTAACTTTCTGTGCTGACATTTTTCAAATAAAGTAAAATTTCTGTATACATGCAGCGCGAAAAATGTGGACAAACATGTTTTGGATAAAAAAAAACCCATTCAGTGTATATTTATTGGTTTGGGTAAAAGTTATAGCGTTTACAAACTATGGTGCAAAAAGTGAATTTTCCCATTTTCAAGCATCTCTGACTTTTCTGACCACCTGTCATGTTTCATGAGGGGCTAGAATTCCAGGATAGTATAAATACCCCCCAAATGACCCCATTTTGGAAAGAAGACATCCCAAAGTATTCACTGAGAGGCATAGTGAGTTCATAGAAGATATTAATTTTTGTCACAAGTAAGCGGAAAATGACACTTTGTGACAAAAAAAAAAAAAAAAGTTTCCATTTCTTCTAACTTGCGACAAAAAAAAATGAAATCTGCCACGGACTCACCATGCCCCTCTCTGAATACCTTGAAGGGTCTACTTTCCAAAATGGGGTCATTTGTGGGGTGTGTTTACTGTCCTGACATTTTGGGGGGTGCTAAATTGTAAGCACCCCTGTAAAGCCTAAAGGTGCTCATTGGACTTTGGACCCCTTAGCGCAGTTAGGCTGCAAAAAAGGGCCACACATGTGGTATTGCCATACTCAGGAGAAGTAGTATAATGTGTTTTGGGGTGTATTTTTACACATACCCATGCTGGGTGGGAGAAATATCTCTGTAAATGACAATTTTTTAATTTTTTTTACACACAATTGTCCATTTACAGAGATCTTTCTCCCACTCAGCATGGGTATGTGTAAAAATACACCCCAAAACACATTATACTACTTCTCCTGAGTACGGCGATACCAGCACTAAAGGGCCCAAAGTCCAATGAGTACCTTTAGGATTTCACAGGTCATTTTGAGAAATTTCGTTTCAAGACTACTCCTCACGGTTTAGGGCCCCTAAAATGCCAGGGCAGTATAGGAACCCCACAAATGACCCCATTTTAGAAAGAAGACACCCCAAGGTATTCCGTTAGGAGTATGGTGAGTTCATAGAAGATTTTATTTTTTGTCACAAGTTAGCGGAAAATGACACTTTGTGAAAAAACACAATTAAAATCAATTTCCGCTAACTTGTGACAAAAAATAAAATCTTCTATGAACTCGCTATACTACTAACGGAATACCTTGGGGTGTCTTCTTTCTAAAATGGGGTCATTTGTGGGGTTCCTATACTGCCCTGGCATTTTAGGGGCCCTAAACCGTGAGGAGTAGTCTTGAAACGAAATTTCTCAAAATGACCTGTCAAATCCTAAAGGTACTCATTGGACTTTGGACCCTTTAGCGCAGTTAGGGTGCAAAAAAGTGCCACACATGTGGTATCGCCGTACTCGGGAGAAGTAGTACAATGTGTTTTGGGGTGTATTTTTACACATACGCATGCTGGGTGGGAGAAATACCTCTGTAAATGGACAATTGTGTGTAAAAAATTCAAAAGATTGTCATTTACAGAGGTATTTCTCCCACCCAGCATGGGTATGTGTAAAAATACACCCCAAAACACATTATACTACTTCTCCCGAGTACGGCGATACCACATGTGTGGCACTTTTTTGCACCCTAACTGCACTAAGGGGCCCAAAGTCCAATGAGTACCTTTAGGATTTCACAGGTCATTTTGAGAAATTTCGTTTCCAGACTACTCCTCACGGTTTAGGGCCCCTAAAATGCCAGGGCAGTATAGGAACCCCACTAATGACCCCATTTTAGAAAGAAGACACCCCAAGGTATTCCGTTAGGAGTATGGTGAGTTCATAGAAGTTTTTATTTTTTTGTCACAAGTTAGCGGAAATTGATTTTAATTGTTTTTTTTCACAAAGTGTCATTTTCCGCTAACTTGTGACAAAAAATAAAATCTTCTATGAACTCACCATACTCCGTACGGAATACCTTTGGGTGTCTTCTTTCTAGAATGGGGTCATTTGTGGGGTTCCTATACTGCCCTGGCATTTTAGGGGCCCTAAACCGTGAGGAGTAGTCTTGAAACCAAATGTCGCAAAATGACCTGTGAAATCCTAAAGGTACTCATTGGACTTTGGGCCCCTTAGCGTACTTAGGGTGTAAAAAAGTGCCACACATGTGGTACCGCCGTACTCAGGAGAAGTAGTATAATGCGTTTTGGGGTGTATTTTTACACATACCCATGCTAAGTGGGAAAAATATCTCTGTAAATGACAATTGTTTGATTTTTTTACACACAATTGTCCATTTACATAGAAATGTCTCCCACCCAGCATGGGTATGTGTAAAAATACACCTCAAAACACATTATACTACTTTTCCTGAGTACGACGGTACCACATGTGTGACACTTTTTTGCAGCCTAGGTGCAAGGGGCCCAACGTCCTA
The DNA here is from genome assembly GCF_040937935.1 of Hyperolius riggenbachi. Lineage (NCBI taxonomy): Eukaryota > Metazoa > Chordata > Amphibia > Anura > Hyperoliidae > Hyperolius > Hyperolius riggenbachi. The sequence goes on along the minus strand of NC_090649.1, from coordinate 255,574,698 downwards.
TTCACAGGTCATTTTGAGGCATTTGTTTTCTAGACTACTCCTCGCGGTTTAGGGCCCCTAAAATGCCAGGGCAGTATAGGAACCCCACAAGTGACCCCATTTTAGAAAGAAGACACCCCAAGGTATTCCGTTAGGTGTATGGCGAGTTCATAGAAGATTTTATTTTTTGTCACAAGTTAGTGAAAAATGACACTTTGTGAAAAAAAACCAATAAAAATCAATTTCCGCTAACTTTTGACAAAAAATAAAATCTTCTATGAACTCGTCATACACCTAACAGAATACCTTGGGGTGTCTTTTTTTCTAAAATGGGGTCACTTGTGGGGTTCCTATACCGCCCTGGCATTTTACGGGCCCAAAACCGTGAGTAGTCTGGAAACCAAATGTCTTAAAATGACTGTTCAGGGGTATAAGCATCTGCAAATTTTGATGACAGGTGGTCTATGAGGGGGTGAATTTTGTGGAACCGGTCATAAGCAGGGTGGCCTTTTAGATGACAGGTTGTATTGGGCCTGATCTGATGGATAGGAGTGCTAGGGGGGTGACAGGAGGTGATTGATGGGTGTCCCAGGGGGTGGTTAGAGGGGAAAATAGATGCAATCAATGCACTGGGGAGGTGATCGGAAGGGGGTCTGAGGGGGATCTGAGGGTTTGGCCGAGTGATCAGGAGCCCACACGGGGCAAATTAGGGCCTGATCTGATGGGTAGGTGTGCTAGGGGGTGACAGGAGGTGATTGATGGGTGTCTCAAGGTGTGATTAGAGGGGGGAATAGATGCAAGCAATGCACTGGCGAGGTGATCAGGGCTGGGGTCTGAGGGCATTCTGAGGGTGTGGGCGGGTGATTGAGTGCCCTAGGGGCAGATAGGGGTCTAATCTGATAGGTAGCAGTGACAGGGGGTGATTGATGGGTAATTAGTGGGTGTTTAGGGTAGAGAACAGATGTAAACACTGCACTTGGGAGGTGATCGGACGTCGGATCTGCGGGCGATCTATTGGTGTGGGTGGGTGATCAGATTGCCCGCAAGGGGCAAGTTAGGGGCTGTTTGATGGGTGGCAGTGACAGCGGGTGATTGATGGGTGGCAGTGAAAGGGGGTGATTGATGGGTGGCAGTGACGGGGTGATTGATGGGTGATTGAAAGGTGATTGACAGGTAATCAGTGGGTTATTACAGGGGAGAACAGATGTAAATATTGCACTGGCGAATTGATAAGGGGGGGTCTGAGGGCAATCTGAGCGTGTAGGCGGGTGATTGGGTGCCCGCAAGGGGCAGATTAGGGTCTGATCTGATGGGTAACAGTGACAGGTGGTAATAGGGGGTGATTGATGGGTAATTAGTGGGTGTTTAGAGGAGAGAATAGATGGAAACACTGCGCTTGGGTGGTGATCTGATGTCAAATCTGCGGGCGATCTATTGGTGTGGGTGGGTGATCAGTTTGCCCGCAAGGGGCAGGTTAGGGGCTGATTGATGGGTGGCAGTGACAGGGGGTGATTGATGGGTGGCAGTGACAGGGGGTGATTGATGGGTGATTGACAGGTGATTGACAGGTGATCAGTGGGTTATTACAGGGAAGGACAGATGTAAATAATGCCTTGGCGAATTGATAAGGGGGGGGTCTGAGGGCAATCTGAGCGTGTAGGCGGGTGATTGGGTGCCCGCAAGGGGCAGATTAGGGTCTGATCTGATGGGTAACAGTGACAGGTGGTGATAGGGGGTGATTGATGGGTGATTGATGGGTAATTAGTGGGTGTTTAGAGGAGAGAATAGATGTAAACGCTGCGCTTGGGTGGTGATCTGATGTCGGATCTGCGGGCGATCTATTGGTGTGGGTGGGTGATCAGATTGCCCGCAAGGGGCAGGTTAGGGGCTGATTGTTGGGTGGCAGTGACAGGGGGTGATTGATGGGTGATAGGTGATTGACAGGTGATTGACAGGTGATCAGTGGGTTATTACAGGGAAGAACAGATGTAATTAATGCACTGGTGAATTGATAAGGGGGGGGGTCTGAGGGCAATCTGAGCGTGTGGGCGGGTGATTGGGTGCCCGCAAGGGGCAGATTAGGGTCTGATCTGATAGGTAAAAGTGACAGGTGGTGATAGGGGGTGATTGATGGGTAATTAGTGGGTGATTAGAGGAGAGAATAGATGTAAACAATGGATTTGGGAGGTGATCTGATGTCGGATCTGCGGGCGATCTATTGGTGTGTGGGGGGGGGGGTGATCAGATTGCCCGCAAGGGGCAGGTTAGGGGCTGATTGATGGGTGGCAGTGACAGGGGGTGATTGGCGGGTGATTGACGGGTGATTGACAGGTGATCAGGGGGGATAGATGCATACAGTACATGGGGGGGGGGGGTCTGAGGGGGGGTCTGGGGAGAATCTGAGGGGTGGGGGGTGATCAGGAGGGGGCAGGGGGGGGGATAAAAAAAAATTGCGTTGACAGATAGTGACAGGGAGTGATTGATGGGTGATTAGGGGGGGTGATTGGGTGCAAACAGGGGTCTGGGGGGTGGGCAGGGGGGGGGGGGTCTGATGGGTGCTGTGGGCGATCTGGGGCAGGGGGGGGGGAATCAGTGTGCTTGGTGCAGACTAGGGTGGCTGCAGCCTGCCCTGGTGGTCCCTCGGACACTGGGACCACCAGGGCAGGAGGCAGCCTGTATAATACACTTTGTAAACATTACAAAGTGTATTATACACTTTGTATGCGGCGATCGTCGGGTTAACATCCCGCCGGCGCTTCCGTATGGCCGCGGGATGTTGCGGCGGGTGAGCGGCGCGAGGCGGAGGATCGCGTCACGGATGACGCGATCGCTCCGCCCATGCACCTACAAGGACCGCCGCCATTTGTCTATACGGCGGTCCTTGCGGCGTCCACTTCCCGGCCGCCTCTGTGCGTTAGGCGGTCGGGAAGTGGTTAAAATAACTTTTCAGCACTTTGCAACCGAAAAAGAATCAAAAAGTAGGTGAAAATGTACTATCAAATTTATGTTGGGCATTTTTTTTGCTTGCTGATGGCTTAAAATGCATTATATTGAAAATTTTGATACTATCACCTAGGAGAAAACTAAGGACAAAAAGTGAATTGCATATGGGCCCTGGTCTCTCTCATTTACAGACACTTGGAGGTTGTGGGCAACCATTAACCACTTGAGGACCTAGGGCTTTCTACCCCTTAAGGACCAGCCACTTTTTTTCCATTCAGACCACTGCAGCTTTCACGGTTTATTGCTCGCTCATACAACCTACCACCTAAATGAATTTTGGCTCCTTTTCTTGTCACTAATTCAGCTTTCTTTTGGTGCTATTTGATGGCTCCTGCGATTTTTACTTTTTATTATATTCATCAAAAAAGACATGAATTTTGGCAAAAAAATGATTTTTTTAACTTTCTGTGCTGACATTTTTCAAATAAAGTAAAATTTCTGTATACATGCAGCGCGAAAAATGTGGACAAACACGGTTTGGATAAAAAAAACCCCATTCAGTATATATTTATTGGTTTGGGTAAAAGTTATAGCGTTTACAAATTATGGTGCAAAAAGTGAATTTTCCCATTTTCAAGCATCTATGACTTTTCTGACCCCCTGTCATGTTTCATGAGGGGCTAGAATTCCAGGATAGTATAAATACCCCCCAAATGACCCCATTTTGGAAAGAAGACATCCCAAAGTATTCACTGAGAGGCATAGTGAGTTCAAATAAGATATTATTTTTTGTCACAAGTAAGCGGAAAATGACACTTTGTGACAAAAAAAAAAAAAGTTTCCATTTCTTCTAACTTGCGACAAAAAAAAAATGAAATCTGCCACGGACTCACCATGCCCCTCTCTAAATACCTTGAAGTGTCTACTTTCCAAAATGGGGTCATTTGTGGGGTGTGTTTACTGTCCTCACATTTTGGGGGGTGCTAATTTGTAAGCACCCATGTAAAGCCTAAAGGTGCTCATTGGACTTTGGGCCCCTTAGCGCAGTTAGGCTGCAAAAAAGTGCCACACATTTGGTATTGCCGTACTCAGGAGAAGTAGTATAATGTGTTTTGGGGTGTATTTTTACACATACCCATGCTGGGTGGGAGAAATATCTCTGTAAATGACAATTTTTTAATTTTTTTTACACACCATTGTCCATTTACAGAGATCTTTCTCCCACTCAGCATGGGTATGTGTAAAAATACACCCCAAAACACATTATACTACTTCTCCTAGAAGACACCCCAAGGTATTCCGTTAATAGTACAGTGAGTTCATAGAAGATTTTATTTTTTGTCCCACGTTAGCGGAAAATGACACTTTTTGAAAAAAACCAATAAAAATCAATTTCCTAACTTGTGACAAAAAATAAAATCTTCTATGAACTCACCGTACTACTAACAGAATACCTTGGGGTGTCTTCTTTCTAAAATGGAGTCATTTGTGGGGTTCCTATACTGTCCTGGCATTTTAGGGGCCCTAAACCGTGAGGAGTAGTCTTGAAACAAAAATGACCTGTGAAATCCTAAAGGTACTCATTGGACTTTGGGCCCCTTAGCGCAGTTAGGCTGCAAAAAAGTGCCAATCATGTGGTATCGCCGTACTCGGGAGAAGTAGTATAATGTGTTTTGGGGTGTATTTTTACACATACCCATGCTGGGTGGGAGAAATAACTCTGTAAATGGACAATTGTGTGTAAAAAAATCAAAAGATTGTCATTTACAGCGGTATTTCTCCCACCCAGCATGGGTATGTGTAAAAATACACCCCAAAACACATTATACTACTTCTCCCGAGTACGGCGATACCACATGATTGGCACTTTTTTGCAGCCTAACTGCGCTAAGGGGCCCAAAGTCCAATGAGTACCTTTAGGATTTCACAGGTCATTTTTGTTTCAAGACTACTCCTCACGGTTTAGGGCCCCTAAAATGCCAGGGCAGTATAGGAACCCCACTAATGACCCCATTTTAGAAAGAAGACACCCCAAGGTATTCCGTTAGGAGTATGGTGAGTTCATAGAAGTTTTTATTTTTTTGTCACAAGTTAGCGGAAATTGATTTTAATTGTTTTTTTTCACAAAGTGTCATTTTCCGCTAACTTGTGACAAAAAATAAAATCTTCTATGAACTCACCATACTCCTAACGGAATACCTTTGGGTGTCTTCTTTCTAGAATGGGGTCATTTGTGGGGTTCCTATACTGCCCTGGCATTTTAGGGGCCCTAAACCGTGAGGAGTAGTCTTGAAACAAAAATGACCTGTGAAATCCTAAACGTACTCATTGGACTTTGGGCCCCTTAGCGCAGTTAGGCTGCAAAAAAGTGCCAATCATGTGGTATCGCCGTACTCGGGAGATGTAGTATAATGTGTTTTGGGGTGTATTTTTACACATACCCATGCTGGGTGGGAGAAATACCTCTGTAAATGACAATTGTTTGATTTTTTTTTACACACAATTGTCCATTTACAGAGAGATTTCTCCCACCCATTTTGTGGAACCGGTCATATGCAGGGTGGCCTTTTAGATGACAGGTTGTATTGGGCCTGATCTGATGGATAGAAGTGCTAGGGGGGTGACAGGAGGTGATTGATGGGTGTCTCAGGAGGTGGTTAGAGGGGAAAATAGATGCAATCAATGCACTGGGGAGGTGATCGGAAGGGGGTCTGAGGGGGATCTTCGGGTTTGGCCGAGTGATCAGGAGCCCACACGGGGCAAATTAGGGCCTGATCTGATGGGTAGGTGTGCTAGGGGGTGACAGGAGGTGATTGATGGGTGTCTCAAGGTGTGATTAGAGGGGGGAATAGATGCAAGCAATGCACTGGTGAGGTGATCAGGGCTGGGGCCTGAGGGCATTCTGAGGGTGTGGGCGGGTGATTGAGTGCCCTAGGGGCAGATAGGGGTCAAATCTTATAGGTAGCAGTGACAGGGGGTGATTGATGGGTAATTAGTGGGTGTTTAGGGTAGAGAACAGATATAAATACTGCCCTTGGGAGGTGATCTGACGTCGGATCTGCGGGCGAGCTATTGGTGTGGGTGATCAGATTGCCCGCAAGGGGCAGGTTAGGGGCTGATTGATGAGTGGCAGTGACGGGGTGATTGATGGGTGGCAGTGCCAGGGGGTGATTGATGGGTGGCAGTGACAGGGGGTGATTGATGGGTGATTGACAGGTGATCAGTGGGTTATTACAGGGAAGAACAGATGTAACTAATGCACTGGCGAATTGATAAGGGGGGGTCTGAGGGCAATCTGAGCGTGTAGGCGGGTGATTGGGTGCCCAAGGGGCAGATTAGGGTCTGATCTGATGGGTAACAGTGACAGGTGGTGATAGGGGGTAATTAGTGGGTGTTTAGAGGAGAGAATAGATGTAAACACTGCGTTTGGGTGGTGATCTGATGTCGGATCTGCGGGCGATCTATTGGTGTGGGTGGGTGATCAGATTGCCCGCAAGGGGCAGGTTAGGGGCTGATTGATGGGTGGCAGTGACAGGGGGTGATTGACGGGTGATTGACAGGTGATTGACAGGTGATCAGGGGGGATAGATGCATACAGTACACGGGGGGGGGGGTCTGGGGAGAATCTGAGGGGTGGGGGTGATCAGGAGTGGGCAGGGGGGGAGATAAAAAAAAAATAGCGTTGACAGATAGTGACAGGGAGTGATTGATGGGTGATTAGGGGGGTGATTGGGTGCAAACAGGGGTCTGGGGGGTGGGCAGGGGGGGGGGTCTGAGGGGTGCTGTGGGCGATCTGGGGCAGGGGGGGAGAAATCAGTGTGCTTGGGTGCAGACTAGGGTGGCTGCAGCCTGCCCTGGTGGTCCCTCGGACACTGGGACCACCAGGGCAGGAGGCAGCCTGTATAATACACTTTGTAAACATTACAAAGTGTATTATACACTTTGTATGCAGCGATCGCGGGGTTAACATCCCGCCGGCGCTTCCGTATAGCCGGCGGGATGTTGCGGCGGGCGAGCGGTGACAGGCGGCGGCGGAGGATCGCGTCACGGATGACGCGATCGCTCCGCCCATGCCCTTACAAGGACCGCCGCCTCTATGGGTGAGCCAGTCCTTAAGGGCTCCACTTCCCGGCCGCCCCTGTGCGTTAGGCGGTTGGGAAGTGGTTAAAGGGACTCCGAGCAGTGCAGAAAGTATGGAAAGATGCACATCATTTTAAAGCTCTCTTTCTCTTCTTTCCAATGATATATAAACCACCACCCTACGTCGTTTAGTTTTCGCTATTTTCGCGATTGAAATTGCCGCGGCCGCGATTTCGATCGCAAAAATAGAGAAAACTAAAAGGCGTAGGGCAATGATTTAAGTGTCGTCAGAAAGAAGAGAAAGAGAGCTTTAAAATGATATCCATCTTTCCATAGTTATATTGTATTACACAGGGCGACTTTTTGTCAAAGTCAGCAGCTGCATTCAGCAGAATGGAGCTGCTGACACTGGGGAAAGTGTCGTCCTGTGTAATACAATATAACTATGGCTTGATGGATATCATTTTAAAGCTCTCTTTCTCCTCTTTCTGACGACACCTAAATCGTTGCCCTACGCCTTTTAGTTTTCTGTATTTTCGCGATCGAAATCGCGGCTGCTGCTATTTCAATCGCGAAAATAGCGAAAACTAAAAGACGTAGGGTGGTGGTTTATATACCATTGGAAAGAGGAGAAAGAGAGCTTTAAAATGATATGCATCTTTCCATAGTTTCTGCACTGCTCGGAGTCCCTTTAAGGATCAACAATTCCCCATCACTCCTGATGCTCACTAGTATTGGTTGCTCCGGAGTTAAATTTCAAGTAGCTGATAAAAGGTCAATGTGATATTTAAGTTTTTGGTGATCAAATAGAATTGAAGAAAAATCTAAAATCTGTCGATCATCACGGCATCATCGTATACTACTGAGCATTGTTTGATGAGGAGGAAAATGTTTTATTCAAATTAGTTTAGCATAAGGCTCCAGGGTTCCAAAAATGAATTTTCTGGATTCTGTAAATATGATTCTGTAAAAAAAATAAAAAAAAATAATGAAGGCAAACAATGTACTACAGTATATCAAGTGTAGATGGATATACTGTAATGGATTAAAAGGTATTATGCTTTAAAACAGAGGACAATACTTACTTTGGTCAGTAAGAATTTAATATATAAACATTGCAAAAATGATGCTTTTACAAAACTGTATTCTTTATTTCCAGAAAAGAAAAACCCAAAGATTACTTTATTCCACTTTGGCACATTTACATTATTATATACTTTCAAAAGTGTGTTTGTCCTGGGCACAGGAGGGATGAAGATGATCACAGAACATTGTATGCATCAAGCCAGTTTTACATTATAAAGCACAACAAATTCTCAGAAAATTGTAAATAGTGATGATCAAGGAGATGCTATTTTTTCTGACTTCAAGCTAATTTTGTTGCAATTTGTATACAGGCTAAAAACTGAATAATCAAATACAATTGCCACTTGTATGGATTGGCTTAATTCAAAACTGTATATGAATTGCAGAGAAAAAAAATACTTTCTAACACCTGAAGTGCCCTGATCAGCACCTGCACAAGATGTGAGAAGAGGCCATCACTTGTCTGTGGATGGAGAGGTGAGTATGCAGCAAGTAAAGGTTTGCCATCTGAAACTTAGCAACTGAAAGCACAAATACACACCGCCCATACACTATACAGGCAGAACTAGAACATCCATGAACACGTTCAACACTACCAACTCACGGCACTCAAATGTAAAGCCACACACTCCTCTCACCCACACTTCCAGAAGTTCCACCCACTATATTACACATTCATGAGAGCTGTGTGTAAGAAGGTCTGCCATATTTATTTCCTTTTAAACAATTCCAGTTGCCTGGCATCCTACTGATTTTTCTGGTCAGGATGGTCTGAATTGCACACCAGAAACATGCATGCAGCTAATCTTGTCAGATACACCTAATCTGCATGCTTGTTCAGGATCTATAGCTAAATGTATTAGAAGCATAGGATCAGCAGGACAGTGATGCAATTTGCATTATTAATCATTATTATTATTTGGTATTTAATAGCATTGTCTTGTCACCTAACTGTCCCTCAGAGAGGCTTACAATCTAATCCCTACCATAATCATATGTCTATGTATGTATTGTAGTCTAGGGCCAATTTTATGGGGAAGATAATCAACTTATCTGTATGTTTTTCGGATGTGGGAGGAAACCGGAGTGCCGAAGGAAACCCATGCAGACACGGGGAGAACATACAATCTCCATGCAGATAGTGCCCTAGCTGGGATTCGATCTGTTGCATTGTTTTAAAGTAAATAAATATGTCAACCTCCCAGTGTCTCACCCCAGGTTCTCATTAACCACTTGAGGACCACAGTGTTAAACCCCCCCTAAAGACAAGGCCAATTTTCCCGAAATTGGCCACTGCAGCTTTAAGGCCTCGCTGCAGGGCCACACAACTCAGCACACAGGTGATCCCTCCTCACCAACAGAGCTCTCTGTTGGTGGGGTCTGGTCGCGCCCCCCCCCCCCCCCCCCCCCCCAGATGTCCCAGATGTTTATTTTTTTATAAATATTTTTCTTTTATTCTTTTACTTTTAAATAAAAATCTATTTATTTTTTTTGGTCCCTCTCATTCCCTCCCCCCACCAGCCTATCAGCGTGATCGGCTGTGATAGGCTTCAGCCTATCACAGCGGATCGCTTTTGAGACTCTGGAGGGGACAGCCGAGTGACACGGATGTCACCTGTACAGCGCTGCCTTAGATCGCAGCGCTGTACCCAGTAAATAAACGGTGGTTTCGCCGTCTTACACTCTCCTAGCAGCGATTACCACTGGGAGACTGGAGACAGAGCTTCGCCATTCATGCAGAGATGCACGCGCATTAGCCGCGCGGTCTCCTGCAGTAGCTGGCCCCAGGACACCAAATGGTGTTAGGCGGTCCTGGGGCTGCCGCCACGTTCACCCCCATTGGCGTGACGCGGTCTTTAGGTAGTTAACCGACCAGATCAGCAGACAACAAAACCTGCAATAAGAGCCTACCTAACACAGCCATAAAAGGCAACACAAATGATTAAATGGAAAAAAGCACAGACTCCTGCGGTAAAAAAATATATATTAAATACCCTAAGTATACATGACATAAATATACAGATTGAAAAGAAACAATCAACCCATATTCAATGGCAGAAAATAGCGCACACATACTATAGAAATAACTATCTGAAGCACTACAGCAAAACACACTGTCCGTTACAATACAAAGTACAACTTCACAGACAATACAAAAACAGCTGATTTTACAAGACTTTACATTTACCACTGTATATTTTAGTAAACACCACTCGGTAATGGAAACACATACAATCGTAGACACACTCCCTTCTAACTATAAGATAGACACCCTCTCTCTTCACTTTAGTTATGTCCCCCCTGGGGTCTTCCTGAATTACGTACCCATAATACCACTTGGGAACACTAGCAGCCACAATTGAATAAGGAAACTAATCGTCATTTTAAAAATACATGCCATCTCATATTGAAATTTAAAAAGGAAACTGATACATCTCATCACTAATGATGATTGAGGTGCAAATCATTTTTCCTTCCATTCAAATGTCATGCAAATTATGTGCTGCTTGAAATTGAACCAATCAGTTAACTTTCTGTAATTTTTGGGGGGTCCAAGTTCAAGCTGAATAACATTTACATGAAATTTGAATGCAAGGAGAAATGATTTACAACTCAATGATTATAATTTAATTCAGGTGTATAAAATCAAGCACCTAGGCATGCACTTCTACTCACACTTGTGAAACAATGAGTTGCTCTCAGGAGCTCTGGGAATCAAAGCAGTTAGTAGCACAAACAACATTTGGGTGCAGCTATACTTTCAATGCCAATTTGCCATTTACACAATATCATTGACACATGCTGTAAAATTAGGGAGCAATAATATGATTTAATATCTATATATACCATTACAACGATATTGTCAACCATAACAGTTTCAGGGAGGTTAGTGTTAGGCATAGATGGTAAGAGGTTAGTGTTAGACGTAGGGGGTAAGTAAAGGGGCCCATACACTGGTCGATTTCAGCCATCGATCGACGGCCGATTCAACCATTCTAATCGAATCGGCTAGAAATCGATGCAGCAGAAAGCATGATCGATCAGCTGATCGATTTCTGGGCGATTTGCTCAATCAGTTCGGATGGAAAATCTGGGTCGATCGGCTGCTGGCAGAAGATCGATGGCCCATAGAGCAGGGCTGTGGAGTCGGAATTGGAGCAATTTTTGGGTACCTGGAGTTGGGAAAAAATGCTCCGACTCCTAATGAATTTAAACTGTAATGAAAATATAATAAAATGTTCTATTTCTCAGATAAGTCGTCATAAATAATTTATATATACAGTAATAGCTGTGCTCAGTCCACAAAAATGAAATAAACAATCAAAAATAGTTACTTTTGCTGCTTCAATAAAGCAGTCCCCGTATTTTGTAAGTCCGATATACATATCTGACTGACTGTATATATGATGTGTGCACAGGAATCTCTCACATTTACTAAATAACATCTATGCTGTAAGAATAAAGCCTAATGTTTAGCTGTGTCACTAATAGAGATGGTCAGAATCCCCTCATTCCCCTGCAGAGTACCTGCACATCACTCTTACATGTACACACAGTTACATTGCCTAGGGCCTGATAGATGTAAATTGTTCCTGTCTGTACCTTCTACAAGTACTCTTACCAGGGACTAGTTTTAATCTGTGACTAAAAGTATTAGAGGCAGAATGTATGGAAGTACAGAGGCGCCAATAGGATAAAATTCGATTAAAAAGTTTAAAAATGTGGCGGTGGTGGAGAGGCCACACACAAACAGACAAAAATGCTGTTGATTGGAGAAACAACAATTTATTCACATACTCCTAAACCAGAACTGCAACGCGTTTCACGGGCAACATCCCGCTTCATCAGGCAATGATTAACCGGAGTATCAACACAGCTTTGAGTCCAATGGCACCTCAGAGGTGCCAAGCTATCATTGGACTCAAAGCTGTGTTGATACTCCGGTTAATCATTGCCTGATGAAGCGGGATGTTGCCCATGAAACACGTTGCAGTTCTTGTTTAGGAGTATGTGAATAAATTGTTGTTTCTCCAATCAACAGCATTTTTGTCTTTGTGTGTGGCCGGTCCACCACCGCCCCCGGAACATTTTTAAACTTTTTATCGAATTTTATCCTATTGGCGCCTCTGTACTTCCATACATTAAGTCGACCACCCTTGGTGGAAGGGTGACCAACCCTCCTTTCTTCTTTCCACAGAGAGCGACATCTTAGTCCTGAGTGGGGTCAGGCCTAATCTCCCCACCTGCTTATACAATGGTTGCCTAAAAGCAACCTCGGTTTGTAAGTATAATACTTACGATTTAATTATCTTCCGTTTTTATTAACATACTACACTATATTGGGCTCTCGGTCTCCATTTTGTATTAGAGGCAGAAGATCCACCAGATATCCAGGTAACTGGTATTTTTTAAAGGGGAGTAAATATGGCAGCCTCCATATCCCTCTCACTTCAGTTGTCTTTTAAAATTCCTAAGTGTTGGCAGTTAAGAGATGCATTTCACGTTACATACTTTCAATCAACAATATTGTAATATGCAAATTATAGGAGTCTGAGTTGGTGGAATCCTAACCTGTCGAGTCGGAGTTGGTGGATTTTTGTACCGACTCCACAGCATAGGGTTGCATTAGATCGAATGGTGCAACACTACATTTCGATCAATTTTCAATAGATTTAATTCTGAAATCTATTGGAAATCTGTTCCTACTGTGTGGCACACATCGGATCGATTCCTGTCAGATTTGATCTGACAGGAATCTATCTGATGGTTGATTATGCTGCTAATCTATAAGTGTATCTATAAGTGTAAGATTATGCTGCTAATCTATAAGTGTATCTATAAGTGTAAGTGTATGGGTACCTTTAGCGATAGGAGTATGCTCCTACCTTTAGCGATAGGAGTATGCAGGGGATAGGTCAGGGTTAGGCATAGATTCAGGGAAGGTGTGAGAATAAGATAAGATCAGAGAAGACAAGGTGATTGTAGAATATCAGTAAATTACCGATATTTCTACCTGGAATAGCTGCTAGTAGAATGACTGTAAAATTACCAATATTACACACATTCGATTATTCTTGCCTGAGGAGGATAGTTGGAGGCCACCTCTGCCAAGATTCTGGCATATGTTCAGTGACCGCACATCCATTCCCTGATGTGTCAACAAGATATCTGACTAGCGGTTAGTCTTGGCTGAGTGCCGACCTTATTTTTCTCCTACTCACCCCACCCACTCTGCACCATTCTGTCCGCCCTTCTCCCTGCCCCATAGCAACAGGATGCATCAGTAGCATGTAGGCTAGCGATGCATCTGTATAAAACTTGGTCCCAAGAGATAGAATTCTCACCTCAGCAGGCAACAGTAATTGTGCATGTGTTCATATCTTAATTAGAATGCAGAAGCAGTGCGAACATCCTGGCAAATCCACCCCAAGTTCAAGCCATACAATTGCAAAGTACCAAAGCACTACATTTCAGACTTTAAAAACCTAAGTTAGCATATTGAAGGACCACAATCACGAAGAATTGTAAATTTACAAAACAAGTAAATACATACATAGAAGACTTTTAATGTTCACTAAAAATTACTTTTTATGTTACTGTCACTTAACCTCTTGAGGACCATGGTGTTAAACCCCCCTAGTGACCAGGCTATTTTCTGTTTAATTACTTATTTGGGTTTTTTTATATTTATTACCAATTTTTTAGTTTTTTTTTTTCCCAAATCCCCTCCCTCCCCCCAGCCGGCCAATCAGGGCGATCGGCTGTCATAGGCTTCTGCCTATGAGAGCCGATCGCGTGTCTCACGGCTGTCCCCAGTACAGCACAGCTGCTGATCACAGCGCTGTACATGTAAACACACGGCGGTTTCGCCATGTAACAGCCATTGCCGCTCGGAGACTGAAGGCGGAGCTCGGCTCCGCCCACCAAGCAGGAGATGCGCGCGCAGTCTCCTGCAAAACAGAGCCCCAGGACTTTACGCCAATCGGCGTTAGGCGGTCCTGGGGCTGCCGCCGTGGCCACGCCCATCGGCGTGACGCGGTCGGCAAGAGGTTAAAGTAATTTGTCAATTCTAACACATCTGTCTTGTCCATCTCCTTATGGGGGGATTCCCACAATTTCCTTTAATTTTTTTTACAGAAGCACTTCCTGGAAAGGATCTATACAAAGAAGCCACCCAATCCCTCTACTCTTTTATCCACCCTTTTGGCAGTTGGATTGCACAACTGCTGTTCAATTAAGTTGTTTTGAAAATAAGAAAAACCCTGAAAATTTTCTATGACGAGATGAACTAGGCCAAAACCTGTCAGATATGTCTGTTCTTTTAGGACCTACTGTAAGTGTCATATGAAAAAAATATATATAGTGTATTTTACACAAACTGTGGCCCATATGCAAATTACTTCTGAGTTTTCTCCTTGTTGATATTTTCACACCTTGGCATAAAACCACCAGCAAGCAAGAAAATACTCAAAATAATTTAGGATAGTGCTTTTTCACCAACATTAAGTACTTTTTCAATTGTAGAATGCTGAAAAGATATTTTAAAGAGAAGATGAAAAGTATCTCCTAGGAGAATATGCGAGAGAAAAAGTTAATTGCATATGGGCCTGTATATCTTATATGTATATATTTTAAATGTTTTGCAGTAGTAGTTCTTTCAATGTTTAATATCATGACCGTACAAGTCAATGAAGGAGATTTTATTTCTATAACTTTGATATTTGTCTGTTACTGTGGTAAATAAAAATGATTTTCATGCACACGAAGCCGTATAAAATTAGCTCTAAGAAAAAAGAAAGTTCCCTTCCCACTCCTATGGGTGGCATGTGTCTTCCTCAGTCTTGGGTCTTCTAACAGAGGCCTGGAGTTTGACTGTTTTGTGAAGTATCTGAACTGTTTCTAGCACTGCACTTTTTCTGGGCAGAGATAATGCTGTTCCTGGGATCTCATTAAGCCATTTTCTTAGATTGAGAGTCATACTGTCACAGGTATCACTTTACCTTTATTTTCCAGGTTCTCATACTCCGTTTTTATGTTGTTGTTGTTGTAACTGCTACGTCCATCACCACTGCAGTCTTATGGTCCTTGGCCCATATGCAATTCACTTTTTCTCTTGAGTTTTCTCCTGGGTGATATTTTTTAAATTTGTCAATAAAACGATTTTAAGCCATCAGAAAGCAAAAGAATGCTAAATATAATTTTGATAGTACTTTTTAATTTTCTTTTTGGTACTTTTTTAGTTGAAAAGTGCTGGAAAGTTATTTTAATTTGAAGATGAAAAATTAACTCCTAGGAGAAAACTCAGGTGAAAAAATGAATTGCTATGGCCCCTTGTCTTAAATCACAATGTCTAGGTACTTGTCTGTCCATTGGGATCTGGAAGTCCCACATAATCTAAACTGTTGTTCTTTAGTGGAATTTCTCATCTGGACTTGGGAGGGTATCCGAACTGAGATGAACAAGCTTGGGTTGTTTGTAAGGGTTGGCAGAAAAAAGGCCTGTTCTCTTTAAAATGTTTATGAATGCACAGCTAAGGTTTGCAACTTTGTATCTGAACAAGCCACAAGACTTCTGGAACAAGTTTATTTGGATAAACTAGACCAAAGTAGTGGTGTTTGGCTATATTGCGCAGCACCATGTTTGGTGAAAACCAAACACTATTTCAGCAAGAACACCTCATACCATCTGTTAAGTACTGTGGTGAAGGGATGATGATTTGTGCTTGTTTTGCAGTACCTGGACACCTTGCACATTTTGACTTCTCTGTCTACAAAAGTATTCCATAGTCAAATGTGAGGAAATTTGTACAACAGCTAAAGCTTGGTAAAAACTGGGTCATGGAACAGGACAATGATCTCAAGCACACCAGCAAATTTGCAACAGAATAGGTGAAAAAAAATAAAAGAACCAAGATACAATGGCTGTGCCAAAGTCCAGACCTCAACCTGACTGAAATGTGGCAAGATCTTAAGAGAGCTTTTGGATTATGATACATAACTTAATAGAGTTAAGTGATTGTACTTTTGTTTTTTCATGACTCTACAAAGATTTTCTCCTCCATATGCACGGAAAGCACAGTATCACTCAAGTTCTCCAGATGTGAAGCAAGCTGCTCAAATGTAATCTCCAAGATGAGATTTTAGATACATCGTGATCAAATGTTACATGAAATTGGGCAACTCTAATATTCCCAAGTAATGCATTTATCTATTTTTGCGCTAAATTATGCATCTATAAAGCTGAACCAACAATGAGATTTTTTTTTACTTACAAAGACTGATTTTACATAAAAATGTAATGAATGTATGAACTGACACAGGCACACTATTAACGATACCAAATCTGAACTACCAGTTGCTACACACTTTCATTCCAATGGACACAGCATGTATGATCTTCATGTCACTGCCCTGAAGGTTGGCTTCAAAACGTCAAATGATCGATTAATAGCGGAAACAAAATGTATAAATTGGTTCAAAGCGGTGGACAAAGGCTTGAATAAGGACAAAAACTTTTTATATTGGTATGAGACTGATGATATTTAATGCTAAAATTCTCTCAGCCTGTAGCTAAACTTGTGAACTCAGAATTTACGATGCCTCTGTGTCAGTCCAACTCCCAGGTCTGTGAGCATGATATAAGCAAGGATTCTTATCTCAGCTAACAACCTACCACCACATTTAGATGTTCTGTTTCACTTACGGCATCTTAATGACATGTATGTATGCTTGAAAAAATCTATGTATTCCCCTTTTGATGTTGCATGTATAAAGCTGTCTGTACCATCAGCCTGCAAGCAAACAGGATTTAAGCCCGATGAAGGCAGCAAAGCCGAAAGCTCGCTTATTCTTGTTCTTTTTAGTTAGCCAATAAATGGTATCATCCTGATTTAAAACTTATTATTTCTGTATGAAATAAAAAATTACAGAAATACCATATTATAAATGAACCATGCTAGAGAAAACTGCTTTCTACTTCTAATGTTCTATAATGCAACTTCAGAATTTAATTTGAGTAAGGGATGAAAAAGAAACTGGAAGACAGAAGAGATGGAGGTGTATCAATACAATAACATAGTGGTGAATCTTTTAAAAAAATTATGAAGACAAAGAAAAGAAGTAACAGAGGAAACAAAGATAAATCCAGATGCAAACTCCTTCCTATAGCTTTGCTAATGAACAGAGATGATGAATTCTCATAAGGGAATTTCTCTTGCAAGAGAATGCTGGAAAAGTACATGATCAGGTGGTTAGTTCGTACTTCACTTCAACATGTCGCAATTCCAGCTGGGCAGTGTGCAGGTCTTCCAGAGGCTTCCCACGCCATCCTCCAGACCTCTGCCACACCCCGGGACCCTCTTGCACGTTGCAACTGCACCCCTCTTCATGCACAAGTGCAGCCACGCCTATGCAGTAGCACGGAGCCACTAGCAGCTACACTCGTACTTGAAGAGCAGTGCCGTCGCGAGCATGGAATCTGACAAGAGCTTGTCAGATTCCTTTGGAAGGTCCACACTCAGCAACGGAGGATGAGAGGATGATGTGGGAAGCCTCTGCGGGATCCAGAGGCTTCCCTCTTCTTAGCTAAGTATTTGACTAACATAAATAAATCTTTTTGATGTTTTAAAATGTATCCATGGAACTATAAGAAAGTGATTTGTATTGTGTGCTCCTGGTGCAGGGATCTCATGTTACTTAATGTTCTTGGTGATCCAGTCCCTGGAACAGTTAGTAAGGTTAGTTCCTCTTAACAGGAACACAGGAAGGAAATCAAAACTAACAGAAAGACTAACCCTTCCTCATATCCAACACAAAATTACTTTCTTTATGAAGGAAACATGTACTGAACAATGTTTGTTAAATAGTTGCACTTTTCAGTATAATGAGGTCACCACTCTGTTCACTCTAAAGTCTATTTGTAGGTTAGATGTTAAAATTGTAGAGCCATACTATGACTTAAAAATACAAGTAAACAGCGATACCAAAAACTTTAGTTTCAACCATATTACAGAAACAATCTGACATCAAAATAAGCAACTGGTAAAGGTGTTATAACTGACTGCTATAGTAATCTATAACTCGACTGTAAAGTCTACCAGTTCAAAAGCCACTGAGAGGGGAAAAAAAGACAGCACAATGTTAAAGGGTACCTGAAATGGTGAAATAAAAAAAATGTTATACTCACCCAGGGCTTACTCCAACCCTATAGGCACCGATGCGTCGCTCTCTATACTCATTTCTACCTTGTCTTTCTGCCACTTATCTAATTAGATGTAGTACCGGACACAAGGGAAACAGGTGGAGGTGTGATGGCTTTAAAAAAAAACATTAGATTTCTCTGTAGCTCAATTAAAGTAAACCTGTGATGGCCCAAATCAAACTATTTTATACTCACCCAGGGCTTCCTCCAGCCCCATGAGCACTGATGTGTCCCTCGCCATCCTCCCGAGTGCCTCAGTTTGGCCGCAATCAGCCCCAGTAATCTGTCTCAGTCCCGCCAGTTGGCTCTTCTGTGCATGGGATGGCCCCTCCACGCATGTGCAGAAGAGTCAACTGGCACGACTGAGACAGATTACTAGGGCTGATTGCGGCCCAAACAGAGGCACTCTGGAGGATGGCGAGGGACACATCGGTGCTCATGGGGCTGGAGGAAGCCCTGGGTGAGTATAAAATAGTTTGATTTGGGCCATCACAGGTTTACTTTAATTGAGCTACAGAGAAATCTAATGTTTTTTTTTAAAGCCATCACACCTCCACCTGTTTCCCTTGTGTCCGGTACTACATCTAATTAGATAAGTGGCAGAAAGACAAGGTAGAAATGAGTAAATAATTCTACAAAGACACATTTAAGCATTCTGCTTTAGTGTTGTCTACTTTCACTCCATAGATCTGGTCATTTGCTCTTTAAGTGCCCTTTGATTGTTAAAGGACCACTATCAAAAAAAGTAGGCAATCTGACAGAACCGACAGGTTTTGGGCCAGTCCATCTGCTCATGGGGGATTCTCAGGGTTTTCTTTGTTTTCAACAGCATTTCCTGAACAGCAGTTTAACTGCCAAAATAGTAAAATACCAGCCAGCCTCCCTACTCGCTTGCACACTATTTTGTCAGACTTTGCAACTGCTGTTCAGGAAATGCTCTTAAAAACAAAGAAAACCCTGAGAATCCCCCATAAGGAAATGAACTGCCCCAAAACCTGTCGTTTCTGTCAGATTTTAACTGCCTACTTTTTTTGCGATAGTGGTCATTATAGGGCCCGTACACACTGCTGCGCTTGTGTTGTGCTTTTAAATTCGCATGCATTTTTTAATCGCAAGGTCTTTTGAAAAATCATGAAAATCGTGAAGACCTGTACACACTGGTGCTATGCGTTTTTCTATTTTCATGAAGGCTTTGCGATTTAAAAATCACATGCGATTTTAAAATGCGCCGCACAGCAGTGTCTCTGCACAACATACATCAGCATAGAGTGGCTGATTCATCAAGCTAGGTACAAACAAAACTGGAGCAGATGGGAGCTACTGCCAAGAGCAATCAACTAGGTTTAAGCTTCTAAACCAGGGGTCCCCAAACGTTTTGGGTTGAGGGCCGGGTCAACATACTTCAGACCGCTGGTGGGCCGGAGTAAACATAAAATGATGTAGAAGTCTTTGCGGACCAGACAGTGAAGCATACCCAGGTGACAATCTGCAAGCCAATTGGACAGCAGTGTCACCTGATGTGGAATTTGATTGGAAACCAGCAAAATTTCTGCTTTCTGGCTTCCATGTGGATGGGGGGTGCTGCACTGCTATTCCATATGTGGACGACCAATATTTAAAGATGTAGCTGACTGCATTTATAAGCAATACATTTTCTGTGTGGGGGGCCGGTAAGAAAGCCTTAGGGGGCCACATTCGGCCCGCGGGCCTTAGTTTGAGGACCACTGTTCTAAACAAACCAGCAACCTTTACTGGCAGATCCTGGCAGCTGCTTCACTATTGTTCTAGATTTCTTTGCACTGACCATGATAAATTAGCTCTTTTGTAGTAAGGCTCCTGAAGCAGCAGGAAACGATCTAGAATTCAGAATTGCAACTCCAGGTTCATAGGCTGGTGTACATCTGATCATTGAACGAGGTCTCAGGGGTCTGGGGTCACAGTCTCTCCACTGGGTGCTGACTGGTTCTCCTACCCAGAACAGTTTATTAGGGCAAGTAAGATTTTGAAATGTCCTTCAAAAATGAGTATATAAAATATGAATAGTGTAAGTCTTCAGTAATGCAATATTGGTAATCAGATAATGATGTCCACAGCAGTAATGCTGCTAGGGCTGCTTCTATACAAAGAGCAACAGATGTTATTTTTGTCATATACATTCTCTATGTATCTGTCATGAAAGCATGGATGTTATATGCACAGTGTGCACAGAGAGGATTCGTTATTGTCACAGAGGGTGGAAATTTCCCATTCTCAGGAGACAATCTTCTGCTCTGAATATGTGGAGTGACTGTTAGAGACCTCAGCTATGCAGCAAAGTAGTATGTTACAGTTTGCACATTGTTTATATAGTGTTTGCTCACGTGACATGCTGCAAGTTTGTGATCCCTTCCTAGGGCAAAATATTGCTTCTTGGTTTTATAAATACTTTGCTTTAGTGAAACCTTTTTCATTCATTCATTCCGTTTATGAATCTTCACTTGCTGGGAATGACGCTTGTCCGCTAATCAGTCGTTTTTGCTGGTGTTTGGTGTGATGTGATGCTTTGTCTTCTCCTTCCTCCTATGTAGAGCATTATCTTTTCATAATAGAGGAAAGCTCCAGGAGCATGCTCTGAAAAATACCAACATAATACTTTAGATTCATTGTTCATGCAGTTGCCTTTATGTAGATTCTAAAAGCAGCGAACATACCGATAGAAATCACAGAGCACTGTAACTATTATCCAGTACCAGTAAGGGCCCTTTTCCACTAGCAATCACTAGCGTTCACGCTAAACGCTAGCGATTGCTGAATCGCAAAGTGCAGGAAACTTCCGGCGATTGCCTTCACGATTTTGCTATGCACTGTACTGCATCGCAAAATCGCGGCAAAGATCGCTCCGTGGCGCGATCGCGTTTAATAAAAAAAAAACGAATCACGGTAGTAAAAATTGCCTACCATGATTCCCATGTTAATATGCAAACCGTAGCGATTTAAAAAATCACTAGCGGTTTGTGATTTTGCGATTCAGCATAGCAAACGCCGCTAGTGGAAAAGGACCCTAAGGAAAATGCATGGGACAGAGCCATATTTACACAATAGTAGCCTACAGAAAATGCCTGGACTCCACTCACAACAGGTGCCAGTCTCAATCCTGCTCTTCCCATGCTGGTGTGCATACAGAACAAAAACATGTATCCTGACTAAACAGACAGGAAAACATCATAGTCTTGTTGAAAGCATACCATCTCATCTGCGCATGATCTTCTTTTGTCCTCCTGTAGAATTACCTCCTTGCATTCATATATACAAGATTTCACAAGTGCTTCACCCCTCCACTGGAATGCCCTTCCACAGCACATCCATCACTCTCCCACCTTTATCTTTTAAACACTCTCTCAAAACTCACTTGTTCCAACAAGCATATGCTCTACCTTAGGCTATTCCCCCTTTGTACTAAGGCCAAGTTGCAATCCTACTAGATAGCCTAAAAACACACTGCCTCTAGATATGATTATTGTATACTACCCCACCTCTTGTTTCCCCCTATTCCTTTAGATTGTAAGCTAGCAAGGGCACTTCTCTCTTCCCCTTTTGTTTCTTGGAATTCATTAAACATTTTATTCATCATGTTACTTTTGTCATCGTCATTACCAATTCTGAATTTTGTATTGATTCTGTATTTCGTCACCAATTCTGTACTTTATATATTGGTGTATATCATTTGTCTGTATTATTATGTACCCCGTTTTGTTTATTACTTTGTACAGCGCCACAGAATATGTTGACGCTTTATAAATCAATAATAATATTTTCAGTTCCATTTGCTTTACTCTAAATGATAAATGCCCTTTCCACAGCTTGAAATGGAAGGGATAATGAAAGTACATTTCTCATTAATCGTAGTTCAATTATGTATGCAATATGTTATTGCCTGTTGCAGTGGACTGCAACAGACACCGTGTGAAAGGGCCCTAAAAACAAACTTGCTGCAAATGTGCCTGTCTTTCCAGTGAAAAAGAAGTCAAGGAAAGACCCACCTAACACTTTGGGTCCTTTCCCGCTGCATCCATTGTGCTGCGGCGCAGTGGACAATATAATCACATCCCAATGCAATTATATTTCTATGGTACGGTCATTTCGGGTGCAGTGCGGTGGGTTCCGTTAGAGCTTGTTCACACCTAGGGCGTTTTTGCCCTTTTTTCAAGTGCCAGAGATTTTGAAAATCGCCCTAAAAAGCTTGTGCAATGATTCCCTGAGTGTTCTCATCTGAGCGGTTTGTTTCTGATCTGCTCAGCAAAGCGCTGCCTGTACCATTTTCTGAGTGTTTTTGCTCAATAGAAGGTATAGGGAAATTGCAAAGTGCTTGAAAAAGTGCTTTGTATAGCAATTTCCCCTGCACTTTGATGAATAAATACCTTGTATTTATTGTGGGAAATCGACCACAACATTGCAAATTGCTGGCATCAGCCGTACAGCAACGCACAGCAGGCTGTGAGTTTACAGGACAACATATGCATTTACAGTGGCAGTGAAGCATACTTTCAATGTACTGTATGCTTCCCTGTATGTGTGTCTCATTGCACTTCTAATATGCACTGTGACTTTTCAGCACCATTGCATTGCAATCATATCACAACACAATGTGCATAGTGCCTGGTCCTGAGAGCTATCAACAAAATTCACAGCTTAACCACTTTACATTCACGCATACGCATTTCTCCGTCCTTTTTTCCATCCTTTCACCACCAGGGACGGAGAAATACGTACTTTCCGCGCTCCCGCCGCTGCCCGCGCTCCCGCTCGCTCTAGCACTCACTCCCACTCGTAAACACGCCGCCGGCCGCTCGCCCGGAGATCAATGTACGGGAAAATCCATTCCCATTCATTGATCTACGCCCCGCAATGATCCGCTGCTTCTCCGATAAGCAGCGTGTTCATTGTGAAAAAAAAAAAACTTTCCCAGCCTCCCAGTACTTCCTGCAAGTGTCCGGAAGGATGCTTGCAGGTCGCATTAACCTCTTGACGACCAGCTAACGCCGATTGGCGTAAACTGATTATCTGCAGGTTTCCATGTCAGTTCACGGAGGGTGTCGCCGATCGCGGCTCACAGGCAAAATGTAAACATGCGGGGAAGAAATCCCCGGTGTTTACACTGCACGGCGCTGCAGCTGCAGCAGCGCCGTAAAGGAGATCGGCGATCCCCGGGGGGAATAGCGCTGCGGAGGGGGGCTTTGAGGAGCCCCCCCCACAAGGCACAGCAGAGTGGCGGCGATCAGACCCCCCAGCAGGACATCCCCCTAGTGGGGAAAAAAGGGGGGAAGTCTGATCGCCCTGCCTGTAATACGATCTGTGCTGGGGGCTGAAGAGCCCACCCAGCACAGATCAATGGGAAACCACTTGGTCGGCAAGTGGTTAAACAAAAAGTTACTGTTGCCATCTTCTTGCCAAATAATAAAACTACACCCTAAAGCATTTTTCACATACAAATAAATTAGTTTTACACAAAAAATTAACTCCTTACCTCCCACACTCCCCAATTTATTTATTTTTGTAATTAAAAAAAAATTACAATTAAAAAAAAATACATAAATAGTTACCTTAGGGACTGAACTTTTTAAATATTTATGTCAAGAGGGTATAACACTGTTACTTTATAAACTATGGGCTTGTAATTAAAAAAAATGCACCTTTATTTCCAATTAAAATATTGGCGCCAAACATTGTGATAGGGACATAATTTAAACGGTTTTATAACCGGGACAAATGAGCAAATACATTTCATGGGTTTTAATTACAGTAGCATGCATTATTTAAAAACTATAAAGGCCAAAAACTGAAAAATAATAATTTTTTTCCCACATTTTTCCCTATTTTCTCATTAAAACACATTTAGAATAAAATAATTCTTGGCATAATGTCCCACCTAAAGAAAGCCTAATTGGTGGCAAAAAAACAACAAGATATAGTTCATTTCATTGTGCTAAGTAATGATAAAGTTATAGACGAATGAATGGAAGGAGCACTGAAAGGTGAAAATTGCTCCGGTGGTCAAGGGGTAAAATACCTCAGTGGTGAAATGGTTAAGGAAGATAAGATCTCTGAGTCCTGAACCAGATGTAGGGATGAAAAGGACAGACCCCCAGCCTGTCAGCCTCTCTTGATGCAGTAAAAGGGGTTCTCTCCTAAGTGTGTGAGGTCAGCGGGAGCTGCAGCACTTTTGCTGGAAAAGGCAGCAGGTATCATGCTGTAAAATTAACTTCCTTTGGTGGTAACTCTGTATTGTGGTTGGAATCCTGAACCATGCTGATCCTCTTCCTCTAACACTTTAAGCCATAGACCCTGAATAAGCATGCAGAGCAGATGTTTCTGACAAAAATCTGACAAGACTAGCTACATGCTTGTTTTAGGTGTGTGATTCCAACACTACTGCAGGCAAATAGCAGGACTGGTCGGCACCTGGAAAGGAAATAAATATGGTAGTCTCCGTATAACTCTCGCTTCAGGTTTCCTTTAAAGGGACCCTGAGCAGTACTTTAAATAAAAAATGTGACTTCCCTGGGGCTTCCTCCAGCCCACCACAGGCCGTGAGGTCTCCCAGCGTCCTCCTGGCTCTTCTGCAGGTCCTGCTGGTGGCTCTGTTACTGACTACACCCGGGCACTTCCTGGATCTGGATGCTTGGAGGCCGATACACGTTATTGCGCCGGCCGCTATGCATCATCACGGCGGCCAGCGTGATAGTACTGCGCATGCGCGGTTTTCTAACTCTGAAACCACGCATGCGCAGTACTGTCACGCCGGCCGCCTTGATGATGCGTAGCTGCCAGCGTGATGACGCCAAGTATCCAGATCCAGGAAGTGTCGGCCTGACACCCGGCCCGGGTGTCGCCGGCAACGGAGCCGCCAGTGGGACCTGCAGAAGAGCCAGGAGGACGCCAGGGGACCTCGAGGCCTATGCTGGGCTGGAAGAAGCCCCAGGTAAGTGAAAGTTTTTATTTAACCACTTCCCGACCGCCCACTACACAGGGGCGGCGGGGAAGTGGAGCCCTGCAGGACGGCCTCACCCACAGAGGCGGCGGTCCATTTAAGGGCATGGGCGGAGCGATCGCGTCATCCGTGACGCGATCCTCCGCCGGCGCCTGTCACCGCTCGCTCGCCGCAACATCCCGCCGACTATACGGAAGCGCCGGCGGGATGTTAACCCCGCGATCGCCGCATACAAAGTGTATAATACACTTTGTAATGTTTACAAAGTGTATTATACAGGCTGCCTCCTGCCCTGGTGGTCCCAGTGTCCGAGGGACCACCAGGGCAGGCTGCAGCCACCCTAGTCTGCACCCAAGCACACTGATTTCTCCCCCCCCTGCCCCAGATCGCCCACAGCACCCATCAGACCCCCCCCCCTGCCCACCCCCCAGACCCCTGTTTGCACCCAATCACCCCCCTAATCACCCATCAATCACTCCCTGTCACTATCTGTCAACGCTATTTTTTTTTTATCCCCCCCCCTGCTCCCTGCCCCCTCCTGATCACCCCCCACCCCTCAGATTCTCCCCAGACCCCCCCCCCCCAGACCACCCCCTACTGTTTACTGTATGCATCTATCCCCCTGATCACCTGTCAATCACCTGTCAATCACCCGTCAATCACCCATCAATCACCCGTCAATCACCCCCTGTCACTGCCACCCATCAATCAGCCCCTAACCTGCCCCTTGCGGGCAATCTGATCACCCCCCCACACCAATAGATCGCCCACAGATCCGACATCAGATCACCTCCCAAATCCATTGTTTACATCTATTCTCTCCTCTAAACACCCACTAATTACCCATCAATCACCCATCAATCACCCCCTATCACCACTTGTCACTTTTACCTATCAGATCAGACCCTAATCTGCCCCTTGCGGGCACCCAATCACCCGCCCACACGCTCAGATTGCCCTCTGACCCCCCCTTATCAATTCACCAGTGCATTAATTACATCTGTTCTTCCCTGTAATAACCCACTGATCACCTGCCAATCACCTATCACCCATCAATCACCCCCTGTCACCCCCTGTCACTGCCACCCATCAATCAGCCCCTAACCTGCCCCTTGCGGGCAATCTGATCACCCACCCACACCATTAGATCGCCCGCAAACCCGCCGTCAGATTACCTCCCAAATGTATCGTTTACATCTGTTATCTTCTCTAAACACCCACTAATTACCCATCAATCACCCCCTATCACCACCTGTCACTGTTACCTATCAGATCAGACCCTAATCTGCCCCTTGCGGGCACCCAATCACCCGCCCACACGCTCAGATTGCCCTCAGACCCCCCCCCCCCCCTTATCAATTCGCCAGTGCATTAATTACATCTGTCCTTCCCTGTAATAACCCACTGATCACCTGTCAATCACCTGCCAATCACCTATCACCCATCAATCACCCCCTGTCACTGCCACCCAACAATCAGCCCCTAACCTGCCCCTTGCGGGCAATCTGATCACCCACCCACACCAATAGATCGCCCGCAGATCCGACATCAGATCACCACCCAAGCGCAGTGTTTCCATCTATTCTCTCCTCTAAACACCCACTAATTACCCATCAATCACCCATCAATCACTCCCTATCACCACCTGTCACTGTTACCTATCAGATCAGACCCTAATCTGCCCCTTGCGGGCACCCAATCGACCGCCCACACGCTCAGATTGCCCTCAGACCCCCCCTTATCAATTCGCCAGTGCAATATTTACATCTGTTCTCCCCTGTAATAACCCACTGATTACCTGTCAATCACCTATCAATCACCCATCAATCACCCCCTGTCACTGCCACCCATCAATCACCCGCTGTCACTGCCACCCATCAATCAGCCCCTAACCTGCCCCTTGCGGGCAAACTGATCACCCACCCACACCAATAGATCGCCCGCAGATCCGACATCAGATCACCACCCAAGCGCAGTGTTTCCATCTATTCTCTACCCTAAACACCCACTAATTACCCATCAATCACCCCCTGTCACTGCTACCTATCAGATTAGACCCCTATCTGCCCCTAGGGCACTCAATCACCCGCCCACACCCTCAGAATGCCCTCAGACCCCAGCCCTGATCACCTCGCCAGTGCATTGCTTGCATCCATTCCCCCCTCTAATCACACCTTGAGACACCCATCAATCACCTCCTGTCACCCCCTAGCACACCTACCCATCAGATCAGGCCCCAATTTGCCCCGTGTGGGCTCCTGATCACTCGGCCAAACCCTCAGACCCCCTTCCGATCACCTCCCCAGTGCATGGATTGCATCTATTTTCCCCTCTAACCACCCCCTGAGACACCCATCAATCACCTCCTGTCACCCCCCTAGCACTCCTATCCATCAGATCAGGCCCAATACAACCTGTCATCTAAAAGGCCACCCTGCTTATGACCGGTTCCACAAAATTCGCCCCCTCATAGACCACCTGTCATCAAAATTTGCAGATGCTTATACCCCTGAACAGTCATTTTGAGACATTTGGTTTCCAGACTACTCACGGTTTTGGGCCTGTAAAATGCCAGGGCGGTATAGGAACCCCACAAGTGACCCCATTTTAGAAAAAAAAGACACCCCAAGGTATTATGTTAGGTGTATGACGAGTTCATAGAAGATTTAATTTTTTGTCAAAAGTTAGCGGAAATTAATTTTTATTGGTTTTTTTTCACAAAGTGTCATTTTTCACTAACTTGTGACAAAAAATAAAATCTTCTATGAACTCGCCATACACCTAACGGAATACCTTGGGGTGTCTTCTTTCTAAAATGGGGTCACTTGTGGGGTTCCTATACTGCCCTGGCATTTTAGGAGCCCTAAACCGCGAGGAGTAGTCTAGAAAACAAATGCTTCAAAATGACCTGTGAATAGGACGTTGGGCCCCTTAGCGCACCTAGGCTGCAAAAAAGTGTCACACATGTGGTACCGCCGTACTCAGGAAAAGTAGTATAATGTGTTTTGGGGTGTATTTTTACACATACCCATGCTGGGTGGGAGAAATTTCTATGTAAATGGACAATTGTGTGTAAAAAAATCAAACAATTGTCATTTAGAGATATTTCTCCCACTTAGCATGGGTATGTGTAAAAATAAACCCCAAAACGCATTATACTACTTCTCCTGAGTACAGCGGTACCACATGTGTGGCACTTTTTTACACCCTAAGTACGCTAAGGGGCCCAAAGTCCAATGAGTACCTTTAGGATTTCACAGGTCATTTTGCGACATTTGGTTTCAAGACTACTCCTCACGGTTTAGGGCCCCTAAAATGCCAGGGCAGTATAGGAACCCCACAAATGACCCCATTCTAGAAAGAAGACACCCAAAGGTATTCCGTACGGAGTATGGTGAGTTCATAGAAGATTTTATTTTTTTGTCACAAGTTAGCGGAAAATGACACTTTGTGAAAAAAAACTATTAAAATCAATTTCCGCTAACTTGTGACAAAAAAATAAAAACTTCTATGAACTCACCATACTCCTAACGGAATACCTTGGGGTGTCTTCTTTCTAAAATGGGGTCATTAGTGGGGTTCCTATACTGCCCTGGCATTTTAGGGGCCCTAAACCGTGAGGAGTAGTCTTGAAACAAAAATGACCTGTGAAATCCTAAAGGTACTCATTGGACTTTGGGCCCCTTAGTGCAGTTAGGGTGCAAAAAAGTGCCACACATGTGGTATCGCCGTACTCAGGAGAAGTAGTACAATGTGTTTTGGGGTGTATTTTTACACATACCCATGCTGGGTGGGAGAAATACCTCTGTAAATGACAATCTTTTGATTTTTTTACACACAATTGTCCATTTACAGAGGTATTTCTCCCACCCAGCATGGGTATGTGTAAAAATACACCCCAAAACACATTGTACTACTTCTCCCGAGTATGGCGATACCACATGTGTGGCACTTTTTTGCACCCTAACTGCGCTAAAGGGCCCAAAGTCCAATGAGTACCTTTAGGATTTCACAGGTCATTTTGAGAAATTTCGTTTCAAGACTACTCCTCACGGTTTAGGGCCCCTAAAATGCCAGGGCAGTATAGGAACCCCACAAATGACCCCATTTTAGAAAGAAGACACCCCAAGGTATTCCGTTAGGAGTATGGTGAGTTCATAGAAGATTTTATTTTTTGTCAAAAGTTAGCGGAAATTGATTTTAATTGTGTTTTTTCACAAAGTGTCATTTTCCGCTAACTTGTGACAAAAAATAAAATCTTCTATGAACTCGCCATACTACTAACGGAATACCTTGGGGTGTCTTCTTTCTAAAATGGGGTCATTTGTGGGGTTCCTATACTGCCCTGGCATTTTAGGGGCCCTAAACCGTGAGGAGTAGTCTTGAAACGAAATTTCTCAAAATGACCTGTGAAATCCTAAAGGTACTCATTGGACTTTGGGCCCTTTAGCGCAGTTAGGGTGCAAAAAAGTGCCACACATGTGGTATCGCCGTACTCAGGAGAAGTAGTATAATGTGTTTTGTGGTGTATTTTTACACATACCCATGCTGAGTGGGAGAAATATCTCTGTAAATGGACAATTGTGTGTAAAAAAAATTAACAAATTGTCATTTACAGAGATATTTCTCCCACCCAGCATTGGTATGTGTAAAAATACACCCCAAAACACATTATACTACTCCTGAGTACGGCAATACCACATGTGTGGCACTTTTTTGCAGCCTAACTGCGCTAAGGGGTCCAAAGTCCAATGAGCACCTTTAGGCTTTACAGGGGTGCTTACAATTTAGCACCCCCCAAAATGTCAGGACAGTAAACACACCCCACAAATGATCCCATTTTGGAAAGTAGACCCTTCAAGGTATTCAGAGAGGGGCATGGTGAGTCCGTGGCAGATTTCATTTTTTTTTGTCGCAAGTTAGAAGAAATGGAAACTTTTTTTTTTTTTTTTTTTCTCACAAAGTGTCATTTTCCGCTTACTTGTGACAAAAAATAATATCTTCTATGAACTCATTATGCCTCTCAGTGAATACTTTGGGATGTCTTCTTTCCAAAATGGGGTCATTTGGGGGGTATTTATACTATCCTGGAATTCTAGCCCCTCATGAAACATGACAGGGGGTCAGATAAGTCAGAGATGCTTGAAAATGGGAAAATTCACTTTTGGCACCATAGTTTGTAAACGCTATAACTTTTACCCAAACCAATAAATATACACTGAATGGGTTTTTTTTTATCAAAAACATGTTTGTCCACATTTTTCGCGCTGCATGTATACAGAAATTTTACTTTATTTGAAAAATGTCAGCACAGAAAGTTAAAAAAATCATTTTTTTGCCAAAATTCATGTCTTTTTTGATGAATATAATAAAAAGTAAAAATCGCAGGAGCAATCAAATAGCATCAAAAGAAAGCTTTATTAGTGACAAGAAAAGGAGCCAAAATTCATTTAGGTGGTAGGTTGTATGAGCAAGCAATAAACCGTGAAAGCTGCAGTGGTCTGAATGGAAAAAAAGTGGCCGGTCCTTAAGGGGTAGAAAGCCCTAGGTCCTCAAGTGGTTAAAGTACTGCTCAGGGCCCCTGTCTGTTGTCTCTACATGTTTACCTCCACAGGTGCACCTCTTGATTCTTTTTACCAGAAACACCAGAAACAGAAGGAAAGGAAGTACAGTAGACACATGACTTTCTAGAACTGATGGAACTGAGATGACCCAGCTGTTATCAGCCAATGAGACACCATTGTGAATGAGAATGAGCACAGAAGCGAGCTGGAATGCACGGCAGCAAGGGAGGAGTATCCCCGTCCCTACAAGGTAAAGCAGGGACGTAGAACACTGCAGCCAGGGGTTAGTCAGGTATCTGTGTTACTGAAAATCCAGACTTTTAGGCGACATTGGGGAACTTCTGTACACATGCTAAATTCTTTCACGAGACAAAATGGGCACCTCAGCAAGTTGCACGTGTATCTAGCTTAACACTGCAAATACTTGCAAGTTAATTAAAGAGAAAACACCCCTATTACTACACATACAAGTACTCAAGCATATTATAATATTCTATAATATTTTTAATAGATTAGATGTTAGAACTGATATAAACATATGTAATGACAATATATTAAAGCAATGGCAATATTATGATAAAAATATGAATTAAATATTGATCAAATGTGCCTGGGTTTTGACTGATCAGTGCTGACAAAAAGGCACATCAGGGGAAAGCAGTATGCAATCAATGTTTCCATGGCTTTTCACTGCATCAGGCAGTACAAAGCTAGCAGCTACAGTGGTGTGGTTAATATTAGACAGAATTTCTAAGGAAAAATTTGGGTTTTCTTGCCTGGTGATGAACTTCATTTTATAGTCAATGTATGAATGATTCATCATTGACCACTAGATGGCATCAAACACTGTGCAGTGATGACCAATTTTATGCATTTGTATCATTATTTTTACTGTCTTTTTTTCTTAATATATTAATTGTGAATAACTGGGGGCTAATGTGATGAAAATGTCAAGATGTATCCATCAGCAGCAAAAAGGGGCAACCTCTCCAGATTAGTGTAATATTGGATGCAAAGAGCTGAAGAAGTACTCACTTGTGGTACATGTGTATGATGCCATGATGAGGCTATGGCCACCAACGTAAGGCCCCTTTTACACTTAATCAGTTGGTATGCGTTAGTGCGCGTTGGTATGCGTTTTTTCCATAGCAGTGCATTGGGAAGAAGATTTCAGTTAAAACGCGTTAAGTGTGAAAGCTGCCATAGGAAAACATGGGACTTACTTTAAAATTCAGTTTTCTTTCCGTTTTAACTGAGAGCAACTGATTAAGTGTAAAAGGACCCTAACTATTTTGTTTTAATCCCTTGCCTAATGAGTATGGTAAGTGTCAACTGTTTATTACCATAAAGTTGAACATCAACAAGTTAAACATCAACACACCAACACTACATAATAAAATGTGGATGAAGATATACAAGTTTATAATGCTGATGGATGTCTGCCCCATCACACCCCTGAGGAAGGCTAAGGAGGATGAAACTGGTTGGGTGAAGGGGATGGCAGCATGCGCCTCTTGATTTACAAGTTACTATCTATAGGTGTTCATGGTGTTTGGAACCCCACTGTTACAGCTTCTGTTTTCTGCTGGTTGCAGAGACCCTTATGTATACTTAGGACCTCTTTTTTGTGTATTTTACATTTGCTTTTCTAAGGCAGAGTTCACCAACCCTGTCCTCAAGGCCCACCAACAGTACATGTTTTGCAGAAAACATGCACAGGTGAGGTATTTAGTGTCTCAGCAGAGCTGATTACTACCTCTGTGGATTTCCACAAAACATACACTGTTGGTGGGCCTTGAGGACAGGGTTGGGGAACACTGTCCTAAGGCCTTCTATTTTAATGATTGTCTTTGCATCTCTTATTTACCTGGCTTCAAACTTAAAATGTGAGTGCTGATTTGGGGAGGAAGTAGCTGTAAATGTCTGACCTATGTAGTTACATAAATACAGTACTTGGTTTGGTTGAAAAAAAATATATCTTTATATCTATAAATATATATATATAGGAAAGCATCAGTAACTCCTTTAAATGCAGATATACAATTTGCCATAACTACTTCCTGTGAAAATATTGTTAAGAACCTCTTTCTAAATAGATGGCATAAACTTCTTTCCTCTATACGGAGTCAGTAGAACCCTTGTCCTTTGTACAAGCCTATTAACAAAAAGCTAATCTGCCAAGCTTTTTTTTTTTAGTGCTCTCTGATGTATTTCTACATGTCAATCAGAAAATGTTTGACCGATTGACCAATTTCTACCCAAAATGGATCGATTCAGTTGCTCTGTCCAGACGGAAAATTTAGCTCGATCGCCGGCGGGTCGGGAGCACGTCGTTACCGAAGTTCAGTACAGCGACAACCGATGCAACAGTAATATCACCTGTCCACCGGTGTGATTCCCTGGATCCCTGAAGTCTCTCACTTCTTCCAGTGTCTTCTCCTTCTCTTCACTTCCTGTCGCGTTCTGTGAGATGGTGAAGTTCAAACAGTAGATGGTGCTCTACTGTTTGAACTTCCACTTGTCACAGGACATGACAGGAAGTAAAGAGGAGACTGAGGAGGACGATGATGGAAGAAGGGACAACACGGACCTGGGGACTCGTGCCAGTGGACAGGTAATATAATTGCTGCTGGCCGGGGGAGCCTGAAAGGAGGCCTGGGGGAGGTGAGGCAGGGCGGCAGCAGCAGTTCCACAGGTTGTGAATCGATTTCATGTTGAAATTGATTCAAAATCTGTGTGCAGTGTATGGGCAGCTAATAGATCCCTCTCTGACCAGATTCGATCAGAGAGGGATCTATCTGTTGGTCGATCTGGTGGCAATCGACCAGTGTATGGCAGCCTTAAGAAGTGCATGTGACCTCTATCCGTCACAGAATCCATTTTGTTAAAGCTGGGGCACTGCTTGGTGTGAGCAGAATTGCAATTATTTTCCTTCACGGGAGATGACTGAATGTAATCAGATCTTGCAATCATCTTGTAATACAAATTTTGGCCCATTTTGGAACATAAAGAAGAATCAGCAGGGCACAGTGATTGTGCAGTACCATTTATTTTTTAAAAGAAACATACAGATTATTAAATTTACAGAATAAAGACTTTATGGCACTTCAATAGAGCCCAGTCTACCACAAACACTGCTCTGGAGTCTGGACCATTGGCGGTGCCATTCAGTGTAATGCATCATCTGGTACACTTGTTCTGACCACTTTTATATCACGTGCATGTGCTTAAAAACCTAAGGGTGTGTAATTGAGCAGGTTTATCACTGGTTCCATCCATGCACTTTGTTTACATCAAATGCCAATTAGCAACCATTGATAGGACTGTTGATCTATTGCCTTGTTATCATGTAAGTAAATAGATGAAGACATTGGTGGTTCTGCTTGTTCTAACATTTTCATGAACCTCTAAAGTAGTTTCGGTTTCCTATTTAAATATGTTGAACTACCATAACATTTTGTGCAAACCATAATGTATATAATATAATACATGGAGAAACATAGCAGTAGGAGAACAGAGGCGCCAGCAGGATAAAAGTGGATAAAAACTTTAAAATTTGCTGGGAGGAAGCGGTGGACTTACCTCCATAAAGCAGACACGAAAGACTGTCTGAATAGTAGTCACATTTATTAATTAGTACCCCAAAACAGTGCAACGCGTTTCGCAGGCCCAGCCCGCTTCATCAGGCAATAAAAATGGGGACAAGACAGAATTTCAGCAATAGCAGGTGTAGCGCCTTGACTGAGGCGCTACACTTGCTATTGCTGAAATTCTAGGAGATGGTTATATGGACAGATGAAACAAAAACCCGGGAGCTTTCTGGCAAATCATATCAACTCTAGGTCCACAGAGGAAGTGCTGGGGCCGGCTACTGCAGGAGATGCGCGCGCAGGCTGCGCGCGCATCTCCTGCTTGAGGGGCAGAGCTCCGTTCTGCCTTCAGTCTCCGAGCGGCGATTGCCCTTCGGAAGGCAGTTAGACGGCGTACTCGCCGTCTATTTACATATTACAGCAATGCGATCAGCAGCAGCGCTGTACTGGGGACAGCCGTGTGACACGGCTGTCCCCTCCATACACTGAGGAGTGATCGGCTGGCAGGGGGAGGGAGGGAGAAAGCAGGGAAACAAAAAAAAAAGTAGCACATTTTATAAAAAAAAAAAAAAAATAAACACTGGGGGGTCGATCAGACTCCACCAACACAGAGCTCTGTTGGTGGGGAGAAAAGGGGGGGGGATCACTAGTGTGCTGTGCTGTGCGGCCCTGCAGCTTAAAGCTGCAGTGGCCTATTATGAAAGAAATAGCCTGGTCTTTAGGGGGGTTTAGTACTGTGGACCTAAAGTGGTTAAAATCTTGTAATAACCAGGACAAATAGGCAGATAAAATGTGTGGGTTTTATGTACAGTAGCCGTGTTTATATTAAAACTATAGGGGATGAAATTGGAGAAATAGTGTATTTTTTCATTTTTTCCTTGTTTTTCCCTTTAACCACTTGAGGACCCACCCTTTACCCCCTCTTAAGGACCAGCGCTGTGCTGAGTGATCTGTGCTGGGTGGGCTCTGCAGCCCCCAGCACAGATCATGTAGCAGGCAGAGAGATCAGATCACCCCCCTTTTTTCCCCACTAGGGGGATGATGTGCTGGGGGGGTCCGATCTCTCCTGCCTGCGTGTGGCTGGCGGGGGGGGGCAGCTCAAAGCCCCCCTCCGCGGCGAAATTCCCCCCTCCCTCTCCTACCTGCTCCCCCCCCCCCCCCCCGGAGATCAGGGCTGCACAGGACGCTATCCGTCCTGTGCAGCCAGTGACGGGACGTCCCCTGTCACATGGCGGCGATCCCCGGCCGCTGATTGGCCGGGGATCGCCGATCTGCCTTACGGCGCTGCTGCGCAGCAGCGCCGTACAAATGTAAACAAAGCGGATTACTTCCGCTTGTGTTTACATTTAGCCTGCGAGCCGCCATCGGCGGCCCGCAGGCTATTCACGGAGCCCCCCGCCGTGAATTGACAGGAAGCAGCCGCTCGCCCGAGCGGCTGCTTCCTGATTAATCAGCCTGCAGCTGGCGACGCAATACTGCGTCGCTGGTCCTGCAGCTGCCACTTTGCCGACGCGCGGTATGAGTGCGCGGTCGGCAAGTGGTTAAAATACATAGAAAATAAAGTAATTGCTGAAAACAAAATATCAACCCCAAAAAGCTTAATTGGTGATGAAAAAAACAAGATATAGATCATTTCATTGTGATTAGTAGTGATTAAGCTATTGGCAAATGAAAGGGATGAGCACTGAAAGCTGAAAATCGCTCTTGTCTGTTAGGGTAAAAACCGCCTTGGGGTGAAGTGGTTAAAGTAAACCTGTAACAAAAAAAGAGCCCCTGGGGAGTACTTACCTCATTAGGGGGAAGCCTCTGGACCCTAATGAGGCTTCCCCTGTCCTCTTGCTGGGACCATAACGATCTTGTGAGGCTCACTTGCAGCTTTCGTTCATGCTCTGGCGGAAATAGCTGAGCCTGATTGGATCCACTCTACTGCACAGGCGCAGACACCTTGTACCTGTGCAGTAGAGTGGATCTGATCGGGCTCAGCTATTCCCGCCTGAGCCTGAACGAAAGCTACAAGTGCAGCTGGATTTTCAGGGTCTGCAGGAGAGAACAGGGGAATCCTCATTAGGATCAGGGGCTTCCTCCTCCTGAGGTAAGAACCCCCCAGGGGCTCTCTTTTTCAATACATGTTTACTTCAAAGTAAAGAACACTACATCCAGTGTGAACCATAGAGTGGTCTCTGTCATGAGTCTACTTTGCTGCAGTTAATACTCATTACCTTGAGTATATGCAGGGAACAATTAATATCAGGGGGCAAACATTAAGCATGGTCATGTTAAATTGTGGTTAGAGCCATATAACTCCTGAGAACAAGGCCCCTTTCCTAAAATTAAAGATTAGGCTGCAAGTATCCTACAAACAGATTCAAGAGACCCCAAAAAAAAAAGTATACATACTGTTTTCATCATAACCATTTACAGAACAATAGATCGTTATTAAGCAGTATGTCTCTCCCCCGTCCAAAAACAACATAATTAGCCATGCATGACCCCCATATAATATAATTAGATAAGACAAAGTGTCTCATTAACCACTTCATGTGATGATGCATTTGTGTGGATGTGCACTCCCGTGGCACACAAGTACTTTAGCTAAATAGCAGGACTGTTGTAAACACCCTTTTTGCACTAAAGGTGCATAAATAGGACTTTATAAACATCAATTTTGCACAAAGTGGTTAAAATATAGACTTCATATCACTGAGACAACACAGGTACCATAATACCAAAACCACACAGGCAGAGTGCCCCCTTAAACAACATATTTAGGCAGCATATCCTATAACACAATTAGACACAGTGTCTCCATAAAAAATTATGAGCACCATATCCCCTAAACAACACAATTGGGCAGAGTGTTCCCTTAAGGAACATAATAAGGTAGCATGTACCTTAAGAAACACAATTAAGCAGCATGTCTACGAAATATAATTAGGCAGTGAAGCCCCAAAATATAATTAAACAGTATATCTTCCATGGGCCACACACTCCAAAAGGGAGAGGAATCTATGGAAAATAAAGTACTAGAACGGAGTCTACAGGGATCAAAAAGAAGGGAATAACCTTTAAAAAACCGTGAAGATCAGTAGAAGAAGAAATTAGAAAGGTGGGAAAAATGGAAAGAGATCATCTTCACTGATGCCATATGCTCCACTGAGAGTTTAAAGAGAACCTGAGGTGGATCTTCGGGGGGCAGATGGGACACATAACCATGTTCTCTGCCTAATGACATGGCTCTGTGTCCCCACACCACCGCTCTCTGCCCCCCTCCCCCACCGCTGCGCTATAGCTCCAGGAGATTAGCGACCCAATTTGTCGCTAACTCAGAGGTAAACACGGGAGAGGAATTCCCTGTTTAAAATGCCTGCCAGAGGCATTCCTGCAGGGTCTTCTGAGCTGCTATTGGGCAGTTGAATCTCCCTGGCCACGCCTCCTGCATGCACCCCCGCCTCCATGCACGCTGTGAGAGAGACACAGTCTCTCAGTGCAGCGTCATGACCCAGAGTCACGAAAGTGAAAGTGGGTCATTGCGGCCTATGTGAGCAGTGGGAAGCTGCGTTTTTTGCGGCTACCTGATCCACTCAGCCCCATGGATCAGGTAGCCTACTTTTTTTTCTCATTTAAGGAACACAGAGTGTCTTCTAAACACAAGTAGCATACACCCCAAACATTGGGTAGCAGTGCTCCCCTCCAAAACACACATTTGGGCAATGTGCACCCAGTACTAGGTATTGTCCCTTGCCTATATGATAAGTAGTGTGAGTGGCATCTGAATGGAAAAAAACTGAATACCTACCCTTTCATCTCACTCATGTCTTCCAGATTCCTGCATGCTGAAACTACACTGAGAGACTTGGGTGATGTAGTGTAGGACATATCACTCCACATAGCCATCCTCAGTATACAGAAAGATCATGACCTGTGCTGCTTAACTGGCATGGCGTTGATGTGGAGAGAAACTGAAGCGGGACTATTTAGTCATATGGAAGGATCAAGGTACTACAGCCAGGTATTTAGTGCATGTGCCCCAGATCTTTAGCACTAATGATACCACTGATCCAATCTCAACAGACTCATGCCATCATGCACAAATACCTTGAATTATGCACAAGGGGAACTTTTCCTGAATTTACTTATGTGTCAGTTTGCTTGAAAATTATTGGCTCTGTATTTCTCATTGTGAAAATTGGGTGAATTCATCATTACTTTATATCACAAAACCAAAATAATCAAAATGCAGTCATAATTTACAAGCAAGGCAAACTTCAAGTAAAATGTCCGACCATACCACTTACTATTTTGAAGAGCTGCCTCTCCTGTCCTTCCACTAGTTCCTCTACTGAAGGCAAGTCTAAGATCCAGTGTGGAAACAGGAAGAGGCCTGCAGGCAAAGAAGAAAGCAGAGCCCAAAATGCAGTAACAAAGCAGTATCTGCTTCACTGAGCCTTTCTGGATTAATTTCCAATGTATATTGTAGTGTTGATAATATGAGGCATATGATGTAGATAATGCAATCCATTGTTTCTGCAATATTGTAGGTGGGTGGATAGATGTATCTGAATTCCAGAAAGTCAACAAAATAGTCTAATTTATCCCCATGACCTACAAAACAAGAACCTAAACTTTGCAAAAACTTAGCTTTGCAAATACTAGTCATTCTTAACTATCATGTGTCTACTCCACCACTCATCTTTGTTTTTCTTCCTGTACTGAGGAGATCGGCCCTTTATCTTGGAACCATGACAGTGTCCCATAGAATGTTATGGGAAATGTTTTAAACTGACTGCCAGACCTTTCTCGCCAGACTTGTGGCAGAGGGGGAGCAATGGAACCATGAAGTAACTTAAAAAAATTAGTTGGAAAATACAATATTTGTGCAGCTACATTTGTAGAAAAGCACCTAACGGTATACTTTAAACACCTTGGTCCATATGCAATAGGTCTCCTAGGAGATCATTTTCATCTTCACTTTAAACTACATTTTCAGCACTTTACAATTGAAAATATACCCTAAAGTTGATGAAAAAGTACTATTAAATTTATTTTTAGTATTTTCTTCCTTGCTGGTTGCTTTTAAAGGCAATGTATGAGAAATTGTGAAAATAACACCCAGGAGAACACTGAGGAGAACAAGTGAATTGCATATGGCCCCCTGTGTTTTCTCACACTCCACCAGAGCAATATATAAATTGAAGTAACCCATGACTTATCCACATTTAGGAGCTTGTTTGTGTGAAAAACAACATGCAAATAGAATAAAAAGTATTAAAATAATAGCCTTTTATAGATATGTTAAAAATAACATTCAACAATACAATCAAAATAAGCATCAAATACATTAAATACAAGGTTAGAGTCCAATAGTTAGTGCATAAATCCAGTCACCCAACAAATAAATTGACCATTGAGTGCGGCTTCTTCCTCAAGTGCCCAAATAGGAAGTTACATTAACGGCCAATCAGAACATTAAATTCTGCTAATAACAGTGTATCCATGATTATTTGTAAAATAACCAAAAATGAAACAACTGCACTTGTCACTTAAATGTATATTCCCGAGTAAAGGAATACTACCAGAGCATGCACCGCTGCTCATCCAGTGCAATCTATGTGTATACATATATATTGTTTGTTTATTTCAGTGACAGGTGCAAATACCTTTTTATGATTGTGATACCACATATGTTTTCATTGTTGGCGAAATCACATGAGCTGAAATATATTTGGTTTATGCTTAATCTGATCTTAACACGGAATGTGATATTTTTTAGCATATCTATATACTAAAGGCTATTGTTTTTTAATGCTTTTATATCCAATGAATTGCTACATATTCTCAATTAGGGCTGGTTCACACTTCAAGCACTTTTTTTTAAGTGCTTGTGATTTCAAAAGCATGTAATACTATGGGTGATTTAAAAAAAAAATAATAATCACACAGCGCAATTGAGAACACACACATAGCATTAAGTTAGCTAAAGCTTTTAAAATCACAGCAAGCACTTAGAAAAGTGCTTGCAGTGTGAGCCTAGACCAATCTGTTATATTCTATTAGCATGTTGTTTGTCACACAATGCTTTTTGCTTCTAGATCAGTGTACTTAAATGCGGCTAACACCTTTGTTATTCACATATACACATCACACACCCTTGTTTATGTAATAAGGAGTGTTCTGATTTTTTTTCTTCATTCAGAAACCCAGTATTGGTTTGAATTTGAGCAATTGAAAGTGTTCATCTTTACCCATCTGCACCTTTCATTCGCAGAAAGGAGATTCGCTGCAGAACTTCTGAGATAAAAATAGTTAGGAGCGCTGACTCATCTGTATATTGTATACTACTGACCATAAGGTGCAAGTTGTGTGAATACTTACCCTGGACACTCTGGTAGCCTTTGACTCGAGTATTTTAGATTTGTAAATGACACCTGCCTCTTTGATACCACCCTTAGATGTTTTAAAATTAACCAAGATGAGCTTGGTTATGTGCAGAGAATAAGACACTATAGATATGGGTTATCAGGAGTGGGGAGGTAAGCATCTGACACAGCTGGCACTTTAGGAGTACTGAGGAGAGTTCAGTACTCAAAATATTTTTTTGTTCATGTTCAATCTCTCTCTGGGCAAATACAAAAATCCTGCTTCCAAAAGTATCCACGTGTCTAAAGAAAAATATTCAAATCACGCGCTAGTGTTTGCAGTCTGGCAGCTCAAGAGGTACAATAAGTTCCCCCTATCAAGTTCTTGCATTCTCTGCATATGCCCCACAGTGACAACTTAACCGAGAAGAGCCTTTCTGGTCATGACTGTTAGTAAGAGAGGGTGGGGAGCAGCTGGGCCTGAATTAATCCTCTACTAGAGATGGCCTGAACCTCCGATTTTCGGTTCGCGAACTTCTACAAAAGTTCGGTGCGCGCGAACTTTCGCGAACCGCAATAGACTTCAATGGGGAGGCGAACTTGGAAAGCTAGAAAAAATTATGCTGGCCACAAAAGTGATGGAAAAGATGTTTCAAGGGGTCTAACACCTGGAGGGGGGCATGGCGGAGTGGGATACACGCCAAAAGTCCCGGGGAAAAATCTGAATTTGATGCAAAGCAGCGTTTTAAGGGCAGAAATCACATTGAATGCTAAATAGTAGGCCTAAAGTGCTTTCACACATCTTGCATGTGTATACATCAATCAGAGAGTATAATCCCTTCCTCCTGTCTTGTCTTCCAGGGATTTGTAGGATGTCAAAAGCCAGCTTACATACATTGGCCGGGAATCAAGCCCAGTTCAACTGCTTGGAAGGCAGCTATGCTCACCACTATACCACCAACGCTACATGCTGAAGCCAGGCTAGCATGTACCATTGTGATATACCCAAGAGAAAAATGAGCTTGCTTAGGGATTTGTAGGATGTCAAAAGCAACCTCACATACATTGACCAGGAATCAAACCCATATCAACTGCTTTGAAGGCTGCTATGCTCACCACTATACCACCAACACTACATGCTGAAGCCAGCCTAGCATATGTACCATTGTGATATACCCAAGAGAAAAATTAGCTTGCTTATTTGCCTAATTTGCTAGATGAAAGCAGTAGGACACATAGTGATACTGCTTACAGGCTTCAACTCAAGACTTCAGAAAGATCATGTGCCCCCCTGGATGATGCTGGTGTAACACACACAACAAAGGACAGCAATATGAAGTCTGGAAGATTCCAGGGCAAGGGTGGGAAGGATGAAAAGCTAGGTGGCCATGCAACCATTCCTGCTAACCTAAAGCTTACTTGTGTCTTACAACATATTGGCTTAAGACTTTACCAAATCCAATGCTCCAATATGAGGAAGCTTCTCTGTTTGCTGTTTTTTTTTTGTTTGTTTTTTTATAAGTGTGGTGTCACAGTTCACTCATCTCTTCAACTACAAGAAAGGCCCAGGAGTAGTCTTAGCTACCCTAATATCTATGTTACGGCAGGGCCCTTATTACACTTTCTCTTACAGGGCTATGGAAACCGTTTTGCCCATGCGATAAAGCGAGGTGCAAAAATGAAATCATGCCTAGCAGAGAATGGTTTCGATCCATCAACCTCTGGGTTATGGGCCCAGCACGCTTCCGCTGCGCCACTCTGCTGCTGTACAGCACATGCTTCGTTGTAGGAAAAAGTGAGTGAGACCGCTTAGCCATACTGAAAAATGGGCACTCCTTTGCCTACTTCTTTCTGGCCTTTATCATCATGAAAGGATCATAGAAATATATGTAGAAATTTGATATATACAGGTTTTGTTTAAAGTGGCGTTAAACTTCTTGGAGCAGACTTTTTTCCTCCCTCCACAAGACACAAATGCATCCACATAAAATCGTTTAGCAACAACTGTGTGCACAGTCTCTGTGGTGCAATCAGTTAGCGC
The DNA here is from genome assembly GCF_040937935.1 of Hyperolius riggenbachi. Taxonomy (NCBI): domain Eukaryota; kingdom Metazoa; phylum Chordata; class Amphibia; order Anura; family Hyperoliidae; genus Hyperolius; species Hyperolius riggenbachi. The sequence goes on along the minus strand of NC_090649.1, from coordinate 255,531,892 downwards.
GTTCTGCTGTTAACCGAAAGGTTGGTGGTTCAAGCCCAAAGAGAGAAAGAGAGGATTCTACATGGCTATCTGGGGTTCTCTTTGGACAACTGTTGAATGCAAAAGGCAAGGCTGTCCCTGGGTGGGCTTGAACCACCAACCTTTCGGTTAACAGCTGAATGCGCTAACCGATTGTGCCACAGAGACTGTGCATGCAGTTGCTGTTGAATTATTTTATGGGGATGTATGTGTTTCTTTTGGAGGGAGGAAGTAAGTCTGCTCCAAGAAGTTTCAGCATGTAGCGTTGGTGGTATAGTGGTGAGCATAGCTGCCTTCAAAGCAGTTGACCTGGGTTCGATTCCTGGCCAATGTATGTGAGGTTGCTTTTGACATCCTACAAATCCCTAAGCAAGCTCATTTTTCTCTTGGGTATATCAAAATGGTATATGCTAGGCTGGCTTCAGCATGTAGTGTCGGTGGTATAGTGGTGAGCATAGCTGCCTTCAAAGCAGTTGACCTGGGTTTGATTCCCGGCCAATGTATGTAAGCTGGCTTTTGACATCCTACAAATCCCTGGAAGACAAGACAAGAGGAGGAGGAGGAGGGAGGAAGGAAGGTGCAGGGAAAAAAAAAAAAAAGCACAAGAAGATTAGCTTTCAAAAGAGCTGTTGTGGGGTGCTATTTTAGGAATAAGAATCAGCCAGGAGCAAACTAAGAAGCTTACAACAGCCTAACTTATCTTTCCCTATGAGAGTCTGCCAGCAGCTTTCCCTTCACTAATTACTACAGGGACACGAACGACTGTAAAGGCCGGCACTGCCTGCCTTATATAAGGGGTGGGGTGGCTCCAGGAGATAGTGTAGCCTGATTGGCTACAACGGGCATGCTGACTGTGATGTAGAGGGTCAAAGTTGACCCTAATGGTGCACTTTGGGGGCGAACCGAACTTCCGGGAAAGTTTGCGTTCGCATGCGATTGCGAACCACCCAAAGTTCGCCTGGAACCGTTCACGGGCGAACCGTTCGGGCCATCTCTATCCTCTACCCTCTGTACAGCACTGTGGAAGATATCGATGCTATATAAATACTAAATAATAATAATACCTTTCTGTCAATGCTGATGCATGGCCGTGCTTTTGAAAGCAACTGACCATGCAGCAAGAAGAAATTCACTCCATTCTAATTTCGTGGCTGAACCTCACCCCTTCTCCCAGCACAATTTTCATGACCAGAAATACTTAACTGTAATCAAAGCAGTTTCTAGGCTAAATGGCTAGAAAAAAATGTCTCCACCACGTACTCTACCACATACGTAAATGTGGATGTAGGCAAAACAAAATGTGCAGTTGTCCTTCGATGAGCTACACTCTGACTTAGGCACCATATTTTTATATTTTAACCACATCAGATGTTCCCTTTCAGCAAGTAAACCAACAAATAATTGATTTTTTTCCCCAATAATCAACTGACACTGAGAAATCAAAAAGGGATACAGATGATTGACTTCTACAAGCCAGATATCCTGGGTAATGTCAAGGCTGTTAAGAGACCTCACTTTCATGGTCTACAATCAAAATTAAGCAAACTTGCTTTTCTGCTTCATGGCAGATTTATATAGTTCTCGAAATGCTTTTAGTGTTTCCAAATTGGTCAATTTGCTAATCTGTAGTTATTCACATAACACAAGTGTCAAATTATTTTATCAGATAAGCATTTATTTCTATCCTTAAATGAAACCAGTATAATTGGTTCTTATCACCAGATAATATTGTAATTTCAAGTGATTCTATAAATGTATAGAAGTAGTGGACATTTATATATAAAAATATATAAAGATGGATTAAAGTCTAAACTAAAAGCCTATAAATTGAATTAGTCTTTGACAGTCTGCCTCTACTTGCCATTGACATTCTGCGGCCAGATGGGGGTGCAGGTGTAATGTGGGAGGAATCCTCTCGTCTCTTTGAGTCAGATCCTGAACCATTTCTCGAGTCAGAACTATCTGGATCACTAGCGAGTCTGCTTTCTGATAAGCCTCTTGATGCAGAACTGACTTTCCGATACCCGCTGTCTGCAGAATCACTTCTGTCTTCAGCAAAGTCCTTGCAGCTGCTGACTCTACTATACTTGCGCAAAGCAGATGGCAGCTCCATATGGCTAGAATGGAGGCATGACCTGAGAGGGTGCACTGCATTGGGTCTTGCTTGGTCTAAAGACTGTTGACTTTTAAGGCAGCTCTTGGACCCCAAACATCTACTGCGCTGACATTTCTTGTGCGAATCCTCACTGCTAGAGGAGAGATTTCTCTTCTGCAAAGCAGATATTTGCTGCTCTTCCCTTTGCTCTCCATGATGTAGGTCAGGTGGTGCCCTATGCAGAATTTGGCCATGGTATTGATCAATATGGTTACTCATTCTTTGATGGTCTAAATCATTTGATTCTTGTTTACAGTGCAGGTCTGTGTTAAGGTGATCTACACTCCTTTGATGCTTGTCACTAGTTATAATTTTACCATAGTGGTTGTGATCATTGGTCATTTGTACTTCTTTAAATCCTGGAGCTGGTGGAAGATAGGCTGACAGTCCAACAGAGTCCATTTGTTGGTCAGTGATCAGTTTATAATTACTGGAGGACAAAGGTATAATCTTGTTTGGAGAAGAATTACTCAAAATGCAAACCTGCTGCACCGAGTTCTTCTTCAGTTTGCAAATACTTATTTCATCTTCTGTAACTTCAGAAATATGCTTTCCATAAAGTCCTTGTTTGATCTTCCTAATTCCTAGGTGAAAGATTTCTAAAATATTTAGAAACAATGACACTGCTGCAATACTAAGCATAAAAACCATAAAAATGGTCTTCTCCGTTGGCCTAGATACAAAACAGTCTACTATGTTTGGGCAAGGAAAACGTGAACATTTATACAGAGGATTCAGATCAAAACCATACAGCAAGTATTGGCCAACCATGAATCCAACTTCAACAAATGATCTGGTTAGGATATGCAGAACATATGTCCGTAAAAGAGAACCTCTCAGGGGAGCCTTGTTCACTTTCCTTTGCTCCTCTAGCTTTCTTAATTCTTTCTCCAGTCTTCTGTGTTCATCAGTTACATTGTCCAACTCTTCCAGCTCTGCCCTGAGTTGCGCTTTTTTTCTTTGACGCTCTTTTTCTAGAGCTCTCAGTCTATAAAGTGCGTGTCCCATGTAGCCCAGGGATGGAGAAGACACAAAAATAATCTGTAAGACCCAGTATCTAATAAGTGAGATAGGGAATGCTTGGTCATAGCAAACATTCCTGCAACCAGGTTGTTCTGTGTTGCAGATAAATTCTTCTTGTTCATCATCCCACACATCTTCAGCAGCTACTCCAAGCACTAACATTCGAAATATGAAGAGGATGGTGAGCCAGATTTTTCCCACTATCGTGGAATGAATATGCACTTCTTCCAGGATGCTTCCTAGCAAGTTCCAGTCACCCATTTTCACGCTCTCATACCTAACAAAAAAAAAAATTAATACTGTGCATACATACAGTAACATCATATACAATCCAGAAAATAAAAAATGTCTTGAATTAGAAGTGTGATCAAGCTAGGTTTGTTTTTTTTTAAGGGAAGGTTTATAGCATACCCATGCCAGAGTTTCTAAGAAAAGATGTCAATAGTTATATCTTATCTTTATCATTAGAGCAATGCAACCACGTTCTATTTTCTCAATACAAAGTAGCTGTAAGCCTCTTCAGAGGGGGCACAGCATTGTTAAATCCTAGACATTTGTAAGTCAAAAGTGGTCAAAGTTTTAAATTTTTACTGATAAATTGGGCTTATTTAGTCGAGAGAAAGGAAGCCTCAAAGGAGATCTAATTACCCTGTATAAATACATTAGGCTTGTGCAAAGGGGACTAGGGGACATGGTCTGTACACGAAGGAAAAATGTTTATGCCATTTTTTTTATTGTAAAAGTGATTTATTTACTGTAAAGGTGAATCAAATGTGGAATGTATTAACACAGGAAGTCAGTTTGGCAAATTATACATGGGTATAATTACTATATAATTCCCAGTGTTGATCCAGGGATTTTATCTGATTGTCATCTGGAGTTGGGAAGGATTTTTTTTTCACCGTTTTAGGGGTAATTGGTCCAGGCCTTGTACAGTTTTTTTATGCCTTCCTCTGGGTCAACAGATACTGTATATGTGAGGATATAGGCTAGTGTTGTACCGCTTTTGTGGTTGAACTCTATGGATGTATGTCTTTTTTCACCCCAACTAACTATGTAACACTATACAAGAAAACAGGAACACTTTAGACAATTTCTTATTAGGACTAGTACTATATGTGTATCTCATCATGTCACGGGTCAGTTAAGGTACCCTTGAACAACATGACAATTGTCTATGGTGCCTAGGGAATCACTTACCTCTGGCTTAGGCAGTACTAAACTCAATCAGGACTCTGAGCCATCTTCAAGAAATGTGCCACCACATTGAAAAAGTCAAAAAGCCTAATTGAGAGGGGAACCGTAAAAGTGACCTTGTATTAAGAATACAAAGGCTGTCATCTTTCCAGCTAGCCTTTCCTTCTGAACTCAGAGCTGAGCCTTTATACCTAGGTAGTGAATTTAATATTAGGACTCGTCACAAGATGTCAGAGTCCAGTATCTCTGCAATTCCGCTTACAAGCTAGAAGAGTGCATAGGAACAGAATTTCTACCCATCCGTACTTGCTGCCAATCAATTTTGAATCATACCACCTCACCCTGACAAGAGGTCTAAAATCTATTGAGCCCTATATAGTTTTAAGGGTGCAGGGAAACTGGACACAAGTGTAGGTGAGAATGAGCTTGTAGGGGTGGGGAGGTGTTCTTCTGCTATTGGGAAATGTGTATTAAAGACCAAAACCAGGACTACTCATTTTAAGTGTCCGCTTATACTTTCATTAATTCAAAGATTGTTTTACAAGCAATAATAAATGAGTCATTTAAAATGCATGTCATTAATGATGTTGGTGACAGCACTAGCAGCTCTCTACTCCAGGCTAGCTCATCACTGATTTCTCAACTACATAACCAAACTGCATTTAAAGAGACTATAAAGTCTAAAATCAATATGCCATGTATCATGTTCTCTTAAAAATGTTAGGGCCCGTTTCCACTATTGCGAATCTGCATGCGTTTTCTGCACGCTGATTCGCACAACCAATACAACTTAATTAGCCTGTTTCCACTTTTCAGGAAAACAGAGCGTTTTTCTGTGCAGTAAAAATTAGCACGGCAGTGCCATCAGATTTCACACACCGCAAGGTGGTGTGCGATTCGCATACAATGCAATTAATAGGAAATCCGCATGAGTTTTCGCTATGCAAATTTTCTATGCGAATTCATGTACATTTTCGCCTTAAATCAATGTAAAAGCACACAGGCACTGACATGGTTAAATTTGCATACTTACAAAAAACGTGAAAACGTATGCGAATTTGCTGTACAATTCGCATCCGCATGCAAATTCGTTTTTGCGTTTTCCGCAACGAATTCACACCGCACAAGTGAAAACGGGCCCTTAGACTTCCCTGGTCTTGTTTTTTTCTTAACTCACCCTCTGAGGTCCCCTGTTCACTGACCTCCAGCACTGAGCACCACCCCCTTGCAGATGAGCCCCATGGTGCTCTGTGTATCAGAGATACAGAGTGCCACAAAAGTGCCACAGCACTCAGCTGCAAGGGGGAAGGCTAAGTGCTGAAGTCGGCTCACAGGGGGTCTCAGAGGGAGAGTTAAAAGTTATGACTTCCCCAGTTGTTGTTTTTTTTAAGTGTCCGAGCAGCTAAAAAAATGAGCTCTACTTACCCAGGGCTTCCTCCAGCCCCTGGTAGTTGCTATGTCGCTCCGCCTGCGCGAGCAATGAGTGCTCACGCAGGCGCAGTAGAAACCCAAGGGAGAGTTAAAAGTTATGACTTCCCCAGTTGTTTTTTTTTTTTAAGTGTCCGAGCAGCTAAAAAAATGAGCTCTACTTACCCCGGGTCTTCCTCCAGCCCCTGGTAGTTGCTATGTCCCTCCGCCTGCGCGAGCAATGAGTGCTCACGCAGGCGCAGTAGAAACCAACCTGGTGAGGTCAGCTTTTGACACAGAGGGGATCCCGGGACACTGGAGCTGTGGCGAGGGACTTAGCGTCTGCCAGGGGGTTGCCAAGTCATGTTGATTTTAGACGTTTATTTTAGTCATGTTGATTTTAGATGTTTATTTTAGTCATGTTGATTTTAGATGTTTATTTAAGTTTCAAGTCATGAACTTTGACTGCCTAACTCCCCTTTGGTACTTTCTGATAAAAACCCAAACTCACACTTAAATGTTTGATTGCAGGCATAAAGTTTAAAAGCAAACCTGAAAAAAAAAATGTATTATATATCTAGTGTTTTGGTAAATATACTTTCCTGGAATCTCCTAATGAATTTATGAGATAAACAATTCTATCTGTCCCCCTACTTGTAAATACAACTTTATTTTAGAATGCCCCAGTATTAAGCCTCAGAATATGTTATTAGTTTAGTTTTGCAATGCCGCAAAGGCTCTGATAGCCAGAGAGTGGACATCCCCATCTCTTGCCCTTTATGCCCTTTCCCACAAGAATTCTACTTAATGGAGAAGATCACCTTTTCTTTGATTAATAAAGTAGATAGTTTAAATAAAATGTAGGCCTCTTGGTACTCCCCTAGCAGCAGGGTTAATTAACTGCATTTCTTGGTTTATCTATACCACACTAGTTTCCTTACTTTATGATGCGTGGTTTCTACAACTGTACGTTTCCTCTGGGATCCTATGATGAGTATAGTTGGTGTTCTATTTTTCATATTGTATTGTACACATTGCTTTTATTATGTCATCTGTTTCTCTTGACAATTGATTTTGGTATGATTTTATGTTTTTCTTGCCTTATTCAATAATGCTTTTGTTGAAAACCCCCCGGTCTTATTTTGTGTTAAATATTGTAGCTAGGTAAAGTAGGTTTAGTGTTTTTATTGTCTCCGCTGAATAACAAAGTTACTGTATCACAATTATGAAATATTGACCCTGTTGAACTATTCCCTCCACTAAAAAGTTGTTTTCGGTAAGAGTTTTATGGCTTATAATTAGTTATCAGAGTCACACTATAATCTGAGGTCCAACTGGAGTGAAACTTCTTTGCATACCAAAATTCTTCATGCTGGATTCACAGTGTTCCGTTTCATAACGTACGTTATAAGGAGTGTGAACTGCAATGGAGACTAGACATAGACTTTAAAAGGATCTTAGCAGCTCCTGGTTTTAAATAGCTGAAAGGGCTGTCATGCTTGATAAGTTAAGCCCTCTGCTCCCCTTTCACTGCCATTATCCAGGGCTTGTGTGAAGTTCATTAAGTGTGACTTATCTTTAGGTTTGATGCAAAGTCTTCCTCTCCTCCCCCTTCCCTAATGCTTAATGTGTTTGTTTGATCTTAGCTTGTGGGCAATTAAGTCTAATTAGAAGAATCCTTATCTGCTTTCCATTTTCTGTTGCCTGCAACCAACTTGTGGATGGAGGAAGTAGAAAAATACTGCCTGCAATTAACCCTTAAATGTAAAAAAAAAAAAAAAAGAGGTAAAATCAGTTTTTTTTAAATAATGAACCACATTTTGAATTTGCTATTGAGCTGCCCTGGGAGTTAAAATGTATGCCTTGGGCAAGACACTCTACTGCATGTCAGTGTGAAATAAAATATACTCCATTCAGCTGCAAAACAACAGAAATAATAGTTGTTTGATCTGCATAGCCCTGGCTGGTTATAAGTAGTGTTTCACCACACTATGGCAGCCACTCTTGCACCAAGGTCTGTGTATGTGAGCTGAGGGACCAGCCTCATTCGGCATGATTCACAAAGCTTTTTCACCTGTTTTCACCTTATCTATGTTACAGTTGTAAGCTCCAGTGGTGTAGCAAAGGAGCTGTGGGCCCCGATGCAAGTTTTACAATGGGGCACCCCAAGCACTCTATACATAACAACTGATACGGCACACCAAAACCTGCCAATGGAAACTACAGTGTCAAAGGGGCAAGAAGGGGATGGGGAACAGTTTGTTAATGATTGCCACTATTCAAAGTATCTATAGAAGTGATTATTATGAGCACATGACCAATAGAGAGCTAATACTGCAATTGAGGTAGGGCTCCTTGGGGCCCCTCTGGCCCAAGGGCCCCGATGCAGTCGCTACCTCTGCACCCCCTATTGCTACGCCTCTGATAAGCTCCCAAAGAGCAAAAATATAATATAATTAATGCAAGAAAAGTCATATTGAAATGAAGTTATTCATGAACAACTTATTTTGAGTGATTATTTTGCTTGTAAATGTGCTGAAGGGTTATTTTTATAAATTAGGTGATAAATAAGTCATGTAGGAGAAGTTTTGTGAATAGAGCCTGTGTTGTACTGAATTGAACAGAGCAATATTGGCTAGCTGTTACAAAGTTCACTTTAACTTTCAATCAAATTTCTGCTAAAAACTAAAGGACTTTGGCCTTGATTCTCTTTTGTTGAGACGTTCCAGTTTGATTAGCACTCCAGTTTTAAGGTCAAAGATTCAATTTATTTATCATCAGTAGTTCACAATGCTAATTCATTAGTTAGCATTGTGGTCTACTGATGAAATAAATTTAACCTTTGACCTTCAAACTGATGCGCTAACCCAACTGAAACTTCACCATATGACAACTGGTGGCACGTCTTACCACCCAGGTTATGCACCCAAGATACTCATACCTCTGTACTTATTTATCTTTTGTTGATTCAAATATACATATATTCAAATATCAGACAAAAATGTATTAAACTTCAAAAAAAGCACCATCATATAAAAACATCTAAAAACACAATGGACATCTCATATCATATTAAATATTATACTATATATATTGTAAATTGTATATAGGCTCTAATAGAGCATAAATGATCAAGTAGAAGAATCACCTGGGTAGCTCAATATAAGAGCTGCCACAGGGATAGAACCCGGGTTCAGAATGCCTAGTCTCAATTGAAGTGCATACGTGATCCAAAGTACATAAACCTGTATTTCATACCAAAAAGGATTAAACAACAATATTATCATACAATAATTAATAAACAGTGTGATAAAGTGCTAATTGTGCTAAAGATGATCAGCCCCTAGGTAAACATGGATGCTGAAATAAAATAAAGTGAATTGATGCTGAGACCCACGCAGCAATAATAAGTGGCAGATGGAATGAGGCTTACGTGACCCGGGAAGAGATGAACCAACGAAATGTCCAATGCTGTAGAGAAACCCCCGGCAGACTACTCTACCGATGTCGTGGCAGTTACGCCGCTTTATCAAGAGTGGGGGGATCCGTGTCAATCCGGCGGAAAAGCTGTCTAGATATAGTGCTTGTACGATAATTGTATGATAATATTGTTGTTTAATCCTTTTTTGGTATGAAATACAGGTTTATGTACTTTGGATCACGTATGCACTTATGCTCTATTAGAGCCTATATACAATTTACAATATATATAGTATAATATTTAATATGATATGAGATGTCCATTGTGTTTTTAGATGTTTTTATATGATGGTGCTTTTTTTGAAGTTTAATAAATTTTTGTCTGATATTTGAATATATATATATATATATAGGTGTGGTGCTGTTTTTGGTCATATTCCTTGAGCTATGTTGTATTTAGTGACTTAGCACACACTTATTGCAACATGAGTGCATGAACCTTGCTTTATGATTCAAATATACGATAACTCTTTATTTGCTTTAGCAATGGAGAAGCACCTTTTAATATATGGTGAGACCATGATCTTTCTTTGATACATTTTATTCCAGCTCATCTATTTATTATCTAAAAAATGCTAAATCATTACATTCCTAAGCGGGATTTTACAGCTCTAAACATCTCGTTCTTCACAGATTTGCTCTTAAAGAGAACCTCCATAGTAAATAGAAAAATCCGGCAGCCTGCAAGAAAAAGAAAGTTATATTTACCCGAGAAGCCTTGTCCCGCGATGCCGCCCTGAAATCCCTGCATCACCCGACTTCCGGCGCCTGGCCCTGCCTCCTCTCTCTCTGCAGAGAAAAATGCCAAGCTATTTACTACAGTAAGTATGGCAAGGCGTTTTTCTCCGGAAAGAGAGAGAAGGCGGGGCCAGGCGCCAGAAGTCGGGTGATGCAGGGACTTTGGGACGGCATTGCGGGACAAGGCTTCTCGGGTAAATATAACCTTCTTTTTCTTGCAGGCTGCAAGTTTTTTCTATTTACTATGGAGGTGTCATGCTGCTTGCTGTTTAAATTCTTGGTGGTGTCACACTATGGACTTTACATGAACTTCCGCTGTCCACCAGCAGAGGTCTCACCTCATCTTTGGAACTCTGTAAACAGTCACCTGACCATTGTGCAGCATTTAAGGCTGCCTCTAGCAGAAGAACATTGCTAGATCATTTTGTGCTGTAGGCCTTGTGCTCTGGTCACCCGTCTTTGCTCCTAGCTCCTTGCCTCCTGTAGTTAGTCAGGGTGATATCGGGGCACGGTGGTCATATTGTACGATTTGCATTACATTGTTTGTATATGTATAAATGTTAATTTGCACTTCTGTAAATAAACACATTTATTCACCTTCAAATCCAACCTGTGCAGACCTCAGTATTTTCATATATGTGATTCCTTGCTCTTGCATTGTCTTGATAAGGATTTGCATGTGCAGATCCTTACAGGAGGTCCTCTTTAAGTTTTCCCATATCAATAGAATGTACATGGTTTGAATCTACCTGTTGTACCGATCCAGAGGCAGGAGAATTGTTTTTGTGCATGGTCAGGTTATTTCTTTAACCAACTATATACTAAACTATTGTTTCAGATGTAAAAATGATTTATCTTTCAGTAATATTTATTTGAAGGAAAAAACTTGTAAGGTATCCAAGTACCAAATTGAGATTTCACATGAAATAAATGTTTTGCTGGTACATGACCACAATACAAAAATGTTTATTTCAAACTTCCTTACATACCGTATATCTAAGAGGATTTGGTCTAAACCCTGCAGGGAGGCTGACTAACGAAACATCCTAATAGTTGCAAGTAATGTCACAGGAACATAAAGCTGGTTGGAGATGATTTTATAGACATAACTTAAATGTCAATAATTTTCTTTCTAATTTCCTCAGAATTGTCTTGCTTACTCTGGTTCATGGTTTTTTTTAACGATAAGTTTTATTGAATTTTGCATATATAAAACAAAACCAGACTCTACATAGGTACATACCCGATCAAGTAGACATACATGTATTTCTTAGTGCGGTTAAGCCGCCAATGTCCTTATAACCCTGTCCCTCCCTTTCCCTCCCTCGTGGTCTCCCCTGCACCCCCACCAACTGCTAAAATAAGGTAGGATCGCAGCTTTAGTGAGTTAAGTTCGAGTTTCCTAGTTTAATCCCTGGTCTTTAATGTATTCTAGCCATGGTATCCAAATACTATCAAATTTTAGGGCACAGTTCCGTTGAATGTAAGTGAGTTTGTATAAGGGCAAGGATGCATTAACAGTGTTAATCCAGTCAGCTCCCGTCAGGGGATGTGGTTAAATCCAGTGCAGAATTATTGTTTTTCTAGCAAAATAGCAAAGCATATCCCATAAGAGTACAAATCTTCTAGATGGGGTAATGTCACCAGAAATCCCCAACAGGTGTGATTTAGAATCAAGTTCTATATGACGTTCAAATAGCTTCTGTAGCACGTTATTAATTTGTTACCAGAACCTCTGAATTTGGGGACATTCCCAGACCATATGTATAAAATCAGCAGTATGTTTATAGCGGACTCATTCTGCGTTTCTATCTGGATACATCCTAGCCAATCTAGCAGGTGTGTAGTATGTTCTGTGAATAAATTTAAGTTGTATAAGTCTGTCTTTTATAGAAATTAGGTATTCCCCAGAGGCCTCAAGCAAGTCCTTCCATTCCAGCTCCTCTAAACCAGGCACATCTGTCTTCCAGTTTTGATAAAGTCATTTCATTTTATGATTGGAACTTTCCTGCAAGTTTGCATAGATTGAAAGAGGGGATTCGAGATGTTTTTGAAGAAGAAAAGATGCAAGAGGATCTGATTTCAATGTAATTATTCTTGGGAATTGGAATTGGGCAGCGTGGTGCACTTGGAGGAACCTAAAAAATATTTTATTAGAAAAAGAGAAATCTGTCTTAAGTGCATCATAAGTAGCCAGCTGCCAGCTATCCATCGGTTATTATATGTTTTAGCCATTTAATACCAAACTCTGCCCAAAGAATGGGATCTGGAATGGTTTGAAAGTGAGGCAAATTAGGATTACACCACAGAGGGGTAAAGGGGAATATACATCAGGTTGTTTGTATTTTTGTCTTGCTTATTCCCATGTTTTCAGAGTAAGGATCATAGGAATCGGAAGAGCTGAGTATGCTTTAGCACCTCTAAATGGAAGTAATGTAATAGCCTCGTACGATCCTACAACTGCCGCCTCAACCGTGGAGGCCATGTTTCTGTTATCTTGAGCAAACCACCACCTGAGTGCAACCAATGCTGACGCCCAGGCATATAGTTTAAAGTTCGGTAACACTATGTCACCAAGTGACGTGGGAATTTGAAGTGTGTTCAGTGATAACCTTGGTTGTGTCCCTGCCCATAGAAAAGAAACCAGGATTTTATCAATGGATTTGGAAATGGTGCCCGGTGTCCATACTGGGGTTTGTCTAAAAACGTAATTAAGCCTAGGTAGATACAGCATTTTAACAAGATTGACTCTACCCACTACCGTCAGTGGAAGCATAGTCCACGTTCGGCAGTGGTTCTCCATAGATTTCATAATATGAGTGATATTTAGCGATACATAATCTTCCAGTGGGTATTTTATTCGTATCCCAAGGTGTGTGAATTCAGACACCCATTGCAATGGGGTATCGATGGCCTTTTTCGTGGCTTCTAGGTCTATTGGGAGTAGTGAAGATTTGTCCCAGTTTATCTTAAGTCCTGAATGGGCTCCAAAAGTATTAATTGTAGATAAGGTATTAAGTGAAGCATCCGCATCCCCCAGGAAAATAAGAAGATCTGCGTATAGTGCTATTTTTTCAGTAAGATTACCTATCCGGAGTCCCTGGATATCAGACTCCGCTCTGATCTTGGCCACTAGCGGTTCTACTGCAAGGGCAAATAGCACTGTCCATAGATATCGCCACTCTACAGAGTCGAAGGCCTTCTCGGAATCAAGAGAGGCCATGACCCTTCGTCCAGTATTATCGTGTTCGGTAGATAGGTTAATGTATGGTCTGCGGAGATTTATGTCCATGCCTTTTACCGTCATGAACCCATTTTGATCTAGGTGAACTAGCGTTTCTAGGTGCTGTTGTTTAAGGTGGTTGGCCAGAATTTTGGCAAATATTTTTGCGTCCATATTGATAAGGGATATTGGACGGTAAGAGGCACACAATCTAGGATCTTTCCCTTTTTTGGGATAACAACAATTAGTGCTTCTTGCATTGAGTCAGGAAGCAGAAACTCATTAGAGGGTTCTTGGAACAGGGCTAGGAGATAAGGGGTCAGTTGGTCAGAATATTGTTTATAAAATTCTGCAGGTTTGCCATCCATACCAGGAGTTTTGTTAGATTGAAGTGTTGCAATGGCATTAGATATTTCATCCTCTGTGACATCCTCCTCTAAACTTTGACGTTGGTCCTCCTGAGAGTTTTGGTAGTTCAATATTCGCTAAATAGTTAACAATCTGGTCAAGTGAAAGGGTGCATTGAGTAGAATATAAAGTTTTGTAATAATTAACAAATTCTGTATTTATATCACCAGGAGTTGACAATGCACCATTCGTTGCAGAGACAATCGTTGGAATAGGAATCGCAGGGGCTAGCTCTTTTGTTAGCCATGCCAACATTTTCCCGCATTTATCACCATACTCAAAAATTCTTTGTTTCACGCTTAGTTGGGCTTTCTTGGCGGATGTCACATGGATGAGTTTGAGATCAGTAATGGCCAATTGCCACGCCGAGTACGTAGCTCATTCAGGTTTGGCTAGGTATAGGATTTCATTGTCCCAAACTCTATCCTCCGCCTTGTGATATTCTATCAATCTGTTATGTTTACATTTTTTAATTTGGTGCATATGTTCCCCACTCATAAAAGCTTTAAAAGCGTCCCAGACTATCCTCTGACAGGCAGTTTTTTGGTTACACTCCCAGAAGTGAGTAATAGTGAGCAGTATAAAGTCCTGTATTTCCTGGTCTTTAACCCAGAAGCCCGAGAGTCTCCATGGTCTATTAGATGGACATTGTCGGAGCCCTAGGGATGTCATAAGTGGGGCGTGATCAGAGAGAGCCCATGGAAGACGATCAATTGAGTGTATTACTGGAAGGGAGGAATTAGGGGCTAATACCAGATCGATTCTTGACAGGGTTTTTATAAGTGGATGAATAGTAAGTGTAGCCAGGGACATGCAGATGTTTCCATCCCCATCGTTGAATCCCATACTATCTACCCAATGTAGTAAATGTTTAGGTTCTCTTGGGTAAGGCTTCTGACGGTCTTCTGGCCGTAAGACTATATTAAAATCTCCTAAGATAATGGTTTTACTCAGAGCCAACTCGGATGTACTGGTTCATCTTTACTATGGGATACTTGATGATACTAAACAAAAAGATGACTCATTTTCTCCATTTTACCGGAACCGCGGTAGTTAGAATCTACTCCGCATCTGCTATATATGAACAAAGATTGTTGTATTTTCCTTCCCTTAGGTACAAAAGATGAAGACCTCTGATGTATAATTATTATGGCTTAATAGAAGTGTATCATTGAGAATATTATTGTAATTTAGGTATGATTTATAGGTATTCAAATGCATTTTATAGTAAGAAATAGATCTGAGTCTACCTGGTTTCAGCTGGCAGGGAGATAGGAAAACAAACTCTATTGTTAACAGTAATCTCTTCCCTTGAATGCATAACCTTGTGTAGAGGGAATGGATGCGATCTTAACCACTTCATCACTGAGGGGTTTTACCCCTTGAACACCAGAGCAATTTTCACCTTTCAGCGCTCCTTCCATTCATTCATCTATAACTTTATTATTACTTTTTGCAATGCAATTAACTATATCTTGTTTTTTTCGCCACCAATTAGGCTTTCTTTAGGTGGGACATTATGCCAATAATTATTTTATTCTAAATGTGTTTTAATGGGAAAATAGGAAAAAATGTGGGAAAAAAATAATTTTTCAGTTTTCGGCCATTATAGTTTTTAACCACTTGCCGACCGCGCACTCATAGCGTGCGTCGGCAAAGTGGCATCTGCAGGACCAGCGACGCAGTTCTGCGCGAGCGGCTGCTTCCTGTCAATTCACGGCGGGCGGCTGCTTCCTGTCAATTCACGGCGGGCGGCTCCGTGAATAGCCTGCGGGCCGCCGATCGCGGCTCGCAGGCTATGTGTAAATATAAGCGGAAATAATCCGCTTTGTTTACATTTGTACAACGCTGCTAACAGTAGCAGCGTTGTACCACATCAGCGATCCCCGGCCAATCAGCGGCCGGGGATCGCTGTCACATGACAGGCAGGAGCCTGTTAGAGGCTGCACAGGACAGATCCGTTCCTGTGCAGCCTCGGATCTCCGGGGAAGGGAGGGAGGAGAGGGAGGAGAGGGAGGGGGGGAATTTTGTCGTGGAGGGGGGCTTTGAGGTCCCCCCCCGCAACACCCAGGCAGGCAGGAGCGATCAGACTTTCCCAGCACATCATCCCCCTAGTGGGGAAAAAAGGGGGGGGCGATCTGGTCGCTCTGCCTGGTGTTTGATTTATGCTGGGGGCTGCACAGCCCACCCAGCACAGATCAGCTAAAACAGCGCTGGTCCTTAAGGGGGGGTAAAGGCTGGGTCATCAAGTGGTTAAATAATGCATGCTACTGTAATTAGAACCCATGAAATGTATTTGCCCATTTGTCCCGGTTATAAAACCGTTTAAATTATGTCCCTATCACAATGTTTGGCGCTAACATTTTATTTGGAAATAAAGGTGCATTTTTTTCAGTTTTGCATCCATCCCTAATTACAAGCCCGTAGTTTATAAAGTAACAGTGTTATACACTCATGACATAAATATTTAAAAAGTTCAGTCCCTAAGGTAACTATTTATGTTTTTTTTTATTGTATTTTTTTTTAATTACAAACAAATAAATAAATTGGGGAGTGTGGGAGGTAATGAGTTAATTTATTGTGTAAAACTAATGTATTTGTATATGTAAAATGCTTTAGGGTGTAGTTTTACTATTTGGCCACAAGATGGCCACAGTGAGTTTGTTTTCATGCGACCAGTAAGCGTCCGGAAGGACGCTTACAGGAAGCACTATGAGGCAGGGAAAATTACAATGATCGCATTGTTTCTCATAGAAGCAGCAGATCATTGCGGGGGCTTAGATCAACGAACGGGAAAGGATTTTCCCGTTCATTGATCTCCGAGCGGGCGGCGGGTTGCACGAGCGGCGGTAGCGCTCGCACGAGCGGCGGGAGCGCGGACAGCGGCGGTAGGTACGGATTTCTCCGTCCCTTAGTTTTTTAAGGGGGGAAAAAGGGACGGAGAAATTCGTACCGCGGGGGGTAAAGTGGTTAAAATAAGCCTTGAATGGGGATTTTTTTTTTCTTTTTTTTTAATGTTTGTGGTTCAAAGTGCTGATTTCCAAACACATGGAAATACAAACAGTCAGACTGACGGGGTCCTCACCCACCCAGGCTTCACACACCTGGTCCGCCGGTGCTCAGACACTCAGTGGTTCACCACTCCACCAATATGTTCACAGTAAGGCCTCTTGCACACTGCATGCATTTCAGATTCCGATTCCGCTTTTTAATCTGTTTTTACATCCGATTCCGATTTTTAATCTTAACTGCATGCTGCGTTTTTTGATCCGTTTTTCTGTTGAATGTATTCAAGGAAAATCGGAAACGGAATCGGAATCGGAAAACGGATTTGCAGTGTGCAGGGAGCCTAACAAAGATTCGAGGTCGGCACTCCACAGGCGATATAAACTTGCGCTAAAACACAAGTTTATATCGCCTGTGGAGTGCCGACCTCGAATCTTTGTTACTGCAAACACATGGAAATATACTGGGTTGCTGTCAGCATTTTTCACATTAGAGGGATATAAGGTTACATTCAAATTTCCCATCTATAAAAGTAACAATTAAACTCACATTACTAGTTATTATCAGTATGAGCAAATTCTCATAAAGTGTATTGCTTAAAAACCTGACTATTAATTTCAAATGAGTCCAAGTACAGATCATCAGTAATGGAGACACTTATGGGATACTAAATAACAATGTCATGTCTTATATGGAATTATAATTTTGCTTGTACTGAACATGTGTATATTATGTAAATGAGTGTATGCAATTGCACATATATACTACAACAGGAACGCATATACACTAGTCACTTGGTAATGAAAATGGACAATATATATTATACTCATCATAATCAAATTCAGGTGCTATTAATTTACAATGTATTTTCAGTATTGTGAAAGAATTACTGTTTAAATGTGTTTTCATCATTGTCCAGAGGTTGTAGATCCAGTTCAGACTGCCTAAAGGTCCGTACACGTGCCTGATCAAAGGCAACGACGGGTCCGTCATCACCTCCTGCTGGGTGTGTTTTCAGCAGACAGTACAGCGTGTGTACAGTCTGCCGATGGACTGATAAGGCTGTTTCTGAGTGATCTGCCCGTGGAGTCCACCGAAGGACTGTACACACACTGTACTGTCTGCTGAAAACACGGCCAGCAGGGGGCGACGACGGACTCGTCGTTGCCTTTGATCAGGCGTGTGTACGGACCTTAACAAACAAGCTAGATAACCCCGTAGGAGACACTAGATAATCACTTGACATCAGATAGCTGTGTGCTGGAGGATTTTCCATTGTTCAGTCTTGAGTAGAGAAAGTTACACATTTTACAGTTCAAAGTCTATTCTTGAATATAAGATACAGAGGTGAAACAACAGCGCCTCCACAGACACATGGTAAAGTGAAGTATTACCATAGTAAAAGTGATGAGTTCAATTTCTAGTCTTAAAGCAGTATTGTCACCATAAAAATCAAATTTCAACAGCAACTGGTCTGAGTGTATTAAGTGATAAAGATGCTAATCCTGCATTCAAAACTTGCAAAACTTTTTCTGCTGTTATGGTTTGTAGTTATCACATACTTTAGGCGCACTGGCCCTAGTGCCAAACAGTTGAATGCTGGGAGTTCTTTTTATCTATAATATATTCCTCCTCTTCCATTTATTTCCCTGCCTAGCTGCTTATCAGAAACATCATCTGATTACTTGTGTTTACAAGCAAGGCTAAGGTGACTCAGTGATTGGATGTGTAAATAAAAAAAGACAGTGCAGTTATTAGTATACACCTCAGTGGGAGTGTCTGACGACTCTGAGAGGAGGGTAGCTAATGAATACACAATGAGCAAGAGAAGGGAGGGGGAAAACAAGAGAGTCAGGGAGGATATGATGTCAGCATTAGCTTGGCAACATGGCCACTGCCTAGAATAGGATTTTCTGCTTTTCCTTTATAAAATTCACAGGAATCATGTTATGTAAGTAGAAGTAGTATTTATCTATTTATATATGTTTTTTATTTCTAGGTTAGCATGGGTGTTGCTTGTTCTTTAAGGGGCCCATACACTCAGCCGATTAGCGGCCAATCGATCGAAATTGATTGATCGATTTTCGGCCGATTTTGATCGACATGCTGGAAAATCTAGGTCGATATGTTGATTGCTTATCAATTTGCATTGGACCTAATGGTAATCTGATGGCAAAAAAATGCCATCAGATCGATTTTCAATAGATTTCATACTGAAATCTATTGGAAATCTGTTCCTAGTAAAAAATGTTCCTTAACACATCAGATAGATCAGAAAATCTATCTGCTGCTAATCTAACGAGTGTATGGCCACCTTTAGAGCGCTCCTAGGGGTAGAAATCCAGTATTTCACTTGGATTAAAAATTAGTTAAAGAGACACTGAAGCGAGACTAAATCTCGCTTCAGCTCTCATATATAGCAGGGGCACATGTGCCCCTGCTAAAACGCCGCTATCCCGCGGCTGCACAAGGGTCCCTGTCCCCCCAACCCACCCCCCGCAAACCTTGGTCGCAAGTTGGTCGTAGGTTTTTTCTTCCTGGAGGCAGGGTTAACGGCTGCAGCCCTGCCTCCCAGCGCGTCTATCAGACGCGCATCGCCGCCTCTCCCCCGCCCCTCTCAGTGAAGGAAGACTGAGAGGGGCGTGGGAGAGGCGGAGATACGCGCTGACAGACGCGCGTGGGGCAGGGCTGCGGCGGTTAGCCCTGCCCCAATGCGGAAGCGCTCCCCCGCATTACGGAGGGGATTTGGGGGGACAGGGACCCCCGTTAAGCCGCGGGATAGCGGCGTTTAAGCAGGGGCACACGTGCCCCTGCTATATATAAGGTCTGAAGCGAGATCTATTCTCGCTTCAGACTCTCTTTAAAGGAAAAACTCCCACTGGTCACTAATAGGCTGGAAGATTTGCTCTTCTGCGCAGGATTATAGATAATGATGAGAATATAGACAGCAAGGGACACTGAAAAAAAAACATCTGAAAGAGATCACCACAGAATCATCAAAGAGCAATCCACACTCATGGCTCTCATTTTAAGAAGGGCACGCCCAGAAAGACTTTGGAAACTATGAAAGGGTTTTTATTTATTGATATTATTATTATTCACAGCGCAGCCATCTGAACATTTGATTTATCGATTGTTTTCCTTATTTCATAGTCATATATAGTAAACAAAAAGGGGAGTGGATTCTTCAAGTGCACAGGAAGCATTTCACTCTCTATTTCAGGGCTTTTCAACCTGTTCACTCACTGTACCACTTTTATCACCTGAAAATTTTCAAGTACCACCAGTGTGCCTGCGCAATAGATATGACCCGATCAGACTTGTGTGTTTCCATCGGAGCCCGAGCAGAGAGCCACTACTGCACGTGCACTCACACAAACAAGGAGATCTTTGAGGGGTTCCAGCGCTGGATCTCCTCTACTGAGGAGGAAGGGGGAAGCCTCTTTGGGATCTAGAGGCTTCCTCCTCCCGGGGCACTTTTTTCTTACAGTTACACTTTAAGAAAAGGGGGGGGGAAGGGGATAGCAGGAGGCATTGGTGAGGAAAAGGATTAAAATCAGATTGCAAGCCTACAGATTGCCATTATTAGCAGTCTGTAGGTAGATTGTTAATATAGGTAGCATATCCAGTCCCCCCCCCCTTCAATACAGGTAGCCTCCCCCACCACCAGAGAGCTGGGCAGTGACTCACCACAAAGTTTGGTTCCCCCTTGCTTGCTCCTCACTGTGCTGTCCTTTGTAATAGTTCAGACCTCAAATCGGTGGTAACCCAGGCTCAGTGAAGAGACAGCCAGGCGAACAGTGCACAGTGACGGCGGGGCTGCGAGGGGTAGCCGAACTTTGTAGAGGCAGGACGGGACCAGGACAAGCGTCAGGTGGGCAATTAAGTAGCAGGTGAAGTTGAAATGTACCACCTGGCCAACAGCAAAGTACCACTGGTGGTACGCGTACCACAGGTTGAAAAGCCCTGCTCTATTTGATACAAAACCCATTTACAGTGGGTCTATTTTTTTATAGATATAATATCATCAATAGTTCGTTGATTGCAGGCTGTGAATATCATAACTTATTTTGATTATAAAAGCTAGACTTTAAGCTTCCTCCCATAAGCCTTGGTATTTTAGTATTTTGCTGTGTCACAAATAGGACCATGCCTAACTCAGTTTGCGCTGATTTATGGTTATTTATTGTTGCTAAAGTAGTTCAGATTAGTCCCAATTTGTCTTATACCTTCTGATAAACTAGCATACAGTAAATCACAGACTGAGGTAAAATTCCTGTCATATAGTTGGTTAAGGCCCATACACACGTCGGATTTTTCTGAACGACGGGTCGTTTGAACGTCCCGTCGTTCAGTCGTTCGTACGTCAAATCCGACGTGTGTACAGACTATAGTTCGGGTGATAAGACTGGTTACCAGCGATCCGCCGGGCGGATCGCTGGAAACCAGTCTTATCACGCGAACGATAGTCTGTACACACGTCGGATTCCGCGTGCAAATGACTGAACGACGGGACGTTCAAACGCCCCGTCGTTCAGAAAAATCCGACGTGTGTATGGGCCTTTACATATAGATTGTATGGGGACAACACCCGGTGGCCATATTTGCTGAGTCATACCTATGCACTATAGTTAAATTGAATTAACTGCTGAATGGTTTAGCCTTATGTTTTCTGGTTAATGCATATGATATCACTTTGATTGTTGTACTGAAGTCACATTGTCCAGCTCACTGTAAGATTAGCCTTAAGAGTTTGTTTGAATCAAAAGTACAATTTTATATTGTTTTGATATATTGTCATATTTAATATTAAATTCATATTTTTACAAATTGGTCTACGTTTGCATGTTTAAACCAGTATTGTGAGAAACCCAGGAAAAACAAACTCAAAAGTTGGGCGTATACCATAGTTTAAAACTCATCCCACTATTTCAGTAACTTTGGACTACTGATTTTATATTTTCGGCAACGATTAATACAATACACGCCCGACATTCGTCTAGTATAAGAAGCCCTTTCCACTCTTCCATATAGATAGCCTGACATCCCCCCCTCCCTCCAGTATAGGTAGCCAGGTGACCCAACCCCCCCCCCTCCCCCTCGTATAGCCTGCTACCCACCCGCCCTTAATTCTGTGATGGCCTATGTGGCCTAATCCGGCCCTTAGTAGAGGCTATTATACTGTTGCTAATCTTTTAGCGCAGAGAGGAAGTTCTGAGTTTAAGTCCTCTTTAACCAATTTAGCCACCACTCTTGTAAAATGTAACTATATTAATTTAAACATGTAGATTAATCTTAAATTTGGGATGTAATAATTATGAAAACTGCCATTGCTGATCTCTTTCTATTCACAAGCATATCATGCAGAACATTTGGCTTCAGCATTACTTACCAGGAACAGGCATTTGTCAATGAACAGATCATTTCTTTAACTACCTGCCGAATGACTAACGCCGATGGGCGTGACCGCAGCAGCAGCCCCAGGACCGCCTAACGCCGACTGGCGTCAAGTCCTGGGGCTGTTTTGCAGATTGCGTAAGCTGCGCATGCATCTCTTGCTTGGGGGGGGCGAAGCTCCACCCCCTCTTCAGTCTCCGAGCCGCAATGGCCGCTCAGGAGACTGTTAGACGGTGAAAACGCCGTCTAAACACTTAGTACAGTGCTGCGATCAGCAGCAGCGCTGTACTGGGAACAGCCATGTGACACTGCTGTCCCCCCTGGGGACAAGAGAGCGATCGGCTCTCATAGGCTGAAGCCTATGACAGATGATTGCGTGATTGGCGATCAGGGCGATCAGACCTCACCAACAGAGAGCTCTGTTGGTGGAGGGAAATGGGGGGAGATCACACGTGTGCTGTGTTGTGCAGCCCTGCTTGGCCTTAAAGCTGCAGTGGGCATTTTAGTTAAAATTGGCCTGGTCTTCAGGGGGGTTTACCACTGTGGTCCTCTAGTGGTTAAGTATTAAGATCACAAAGGCTGTACAACATTAGTAAACCGTGTGTACATCACTGCAGAGAGTACAAGCTTTCAATTCCACAGAAATTATTTTAAATGGTAAGGAGATGACCTTTTTTTTTTTTTTTTAACAAAGCCTGGACAGATCAGGTCATAGACTTACATTCCCATTTAGCATTTGTTGTTCAAAAATATTTGCAGTAACTGGTGTTTGCATATGTACAATAAAGTGGTGAATAACCTGAAATTATGGTTAAAGGGAACCTTAACTGGTGGGGAAAAACAATTCACTTACCTGGGGGCTTTCCCAAGCCTCCTGCAGCCGTCCTGTGCCCGCGCCGGTCCTTCGGTGCCCTCCGGTCTCCCCCCGCGGCTAAGTTTCGTTTTCGGTCGACTGCCAGTCGTCCGTGGGCAAAGTGTCCTCTTCTTCCGCATTCCCCGTCGTAAAGAGCCATGCATCATGCGGAAGCTCTTTACGACGGGGAATGCGGAAGAAGAGGACGCTTTGCCCGAGGACGACTGGCAGTTGGCCGAAAACGAAACTTAGCCGCAGAGAGAGACCGGAGGGCACCGAAGGACCGGCGCGAGCACAGGACAGCTGCAGGAGGCTTGGGAAAGCCCCCAGGTAAGTGAATTTTTTTTCCCACCAGTTAAGGTTCCCTTTAAGTTCATTTTATCTAAAGGGGAACTAAAAAAACACCCGCATAGCTGGAGGTCTTGTTCTTACACACTCTTAAATCCTTTGTGCAAGGCAGCAGTACCACGGTCTTAGCAGAATGCCAAACACTGGGAAAGGGGGTAAGCCTGCTCAGCTCAGCCACTACAGTATGGAAGATAGCTGTTGTGTACGGTAAGACAGGCTGGGCAGTGCTTAACTTTAACCACAAGCTCTCTGCTCAGCACTCTGTCACATACAAATACATACAAATCGTATCCTCACCTTTCTCCTCTCGGTCCAGTACTTCTCCTTACTTGCTGGGGACATATCGCCCACTCCAGGACCCCCTCCCAGACCTCACTGCACTCTGGTAAACACAACACCTTGCACTACACTCTTCCTTACACACTAAACCAAGTAACCTGATCAATATTCCTTGTCTTCACAGATCTCCCCCTCCCATATTTGGTGCCCTCTGGAATGCCTACTCCATAGTCAACTAACTGTCCCACATCCATGATCTGTTCATCACCAACGCCTTCACTTTCTTGGGGCTCTCAGAGACATGGCTAACTGCAAATGATAGTTTCTCTCACTGCCCTATCATATGGTCAGCGCTGCGTAATATGTTGGCGCTTTATAAATACAATAAATGATAATAATAATAATATGGGAGCAGGCTGGAGTTGTACTTTGTACCGGTTGAACTTGATGGACATATGTCTTTTTTCAACCAAAACAACTATGTAACTATGGTGGACTTACATTTAGGCACACTCCTAGATTGTGTGGTAAAGTAGGGAGTGGGGTGGGAATTCTCCTCTCAAAACACTGCTCCTATACACCATAGCTGTCATCTATCGCCCTCTTGAACAAGCCTCCACCTTTATTGACTACTTCTCTGGATGGCTTCTTCATTTCCTCTCTACTGACATACCTTCCATCATTACTGGGGACTTCAATGTCCCTACAGATACTAAGATCTTATTCACACTTTGTGCGCTTCTATCCACTTTGTTTCAGTACATCGATGTTACAGATTGATACATGTTGCTGAAAAGTGGACAGAAGCGCACTAGTGTGAATGAGGCCTAACTGCCTTACTACCACTAAACCTCTCTCACTCACCTCTCCTATAACCTCTCCCACTGGTCCTCTACTTACACCCACACTCTAAACTTTGTCTTTACTCGACGCTGCTCAGTTTCACTTCTCAATAACCCTACATTCCCCCTCTCAGATCACAATCTTTTAACTTTACCAATCTGTCCCTCCCTATCCCCTCCAGCCTCAGTAATAATAAACGCTCTACACGTTTATGCATGAATCACAACCTTGACCTCTGCTCCCTGGCTGATTCATCCTTCACTGAACCTGAGATAGCATCCAACTTCTACTCCACCAGTCTCTGTCATGAATTTAGCTGCCCCCCTTACCAACATTTACTCCCACCACATCAACAGACACCCCTGGCTGATTGAACCCATTAAACAACTGAAGACATTCCAGGGTAGCAGTACAGCAGTGGAGGAAAAGCTCCACTGCAAAGGACTTTCTGTATTACAAAAAGTTCTTAGGCTCCGGTGGAGATGACCGAGCCCAATCAGGTCCGCTCTACTGCGCAGCCACTAGTCGCCTGCGCAGTACAGTGGAACGATCAGGCTTGGCTATTTCCACCAGAGCCCACGCGGTAAGCCGCTAGTGAACCTGCGTGAGTTGTGTTACAGGCTTGTGATTCTAGAGTTTGAGTGTCCCAGCACAGGAACGTGGCTGAACAGGAGGACAAGGGAAGCCTCTTTAGGATACGGAGGCTTCCCCCTCTTAGGCAAGTACCCCTAGGGGCACTTTTTTCCTTACAAGTTTACTTTAATTGAACAGCATCTTTCTTCACTAATCTCTAAAGCACACCTCACTACCTGTGCCCTGGACCCTACTTGCCCATCATCTTATCCCCTAGCTCTCCTCCTCCTTCATTCCTGCTTTAACAACGCTCTTTAATGCCTCTATCTACTGGCATTTTCCCTTCTTCATTCAAACAAGCAATCAATCAATCAATCATAACACTTATAAAAAAAACCCTCTCCTTGGACCCTACAGCCCTTCCTAATTACCATCCAGTCTCACGTCTTCTCCTAAGCTTCCAAACTGCTGGAACACCACATCTATTAAGAACTATCTTTTTCTCTGCCAATTCCTGCTGGACCCCTTTCAGTCTGGCTTCTGCCCTCAGCATTCCTCAGAAACAGTCTTAAAGTGAACCTAAAGCCAGTTAAAAAAATGAGATTAACTCACCTGGGACTTCTCTCAGCCCTCTGCAGCCGATAGGTGCCCTCGCAGCTCCGGTCCGATACCTCTGGACCCGCCGGCGAACACTTCCGGTTTGGCCGTCACCGGCCGAAGGGCATGGGAACGCGAGTGATTGTTCGCGTTCCCAGCCTGTATATCGCCCCCTATGCTGCCATTGCGACCTCCTGGCCGCAATAGCAGCATAGGGGGCGATATACAGGCTGGGAACGCGAACAATCACTCGCGTTCCCATGCCTGTCGGCCGGTGACGGCGAAACCGGAAGTCGTTGCCGGCGGGTCCAGAGGCATCGGAGCGAAGCTGCGAGGGCACCGATCGGCTGCAGGGGGCTGAGTGAGTTAATCTCATTTTTTTTTAACTGGCTTTAGGTTCACTTTAAGTAAGATTGCTACGGATCTCCTAGTTGCAAAATCCAAAAGCAAACTTTCTGTACTAATGCTCCTTGATCTTTCCTCTGCATTTGACACTGTTGATCAACCTCTGCCTCTCCAGACCGTCATGACATTAAATAAATAAATAAATGACATTGGGGATCAAGGGCCTAGCACATTCCTGATCCGCTCCTACCTGTCTGAACGCTGCTTCGCTGTCTCCTATTCTAATACCAACTCCTTTCCATGCAAGCTGTCTGTTGAAGTACCACAAAGCTCTGTACTTGGACCTCTACTGTTCTAAATTTACATTCATGGCACCCAAATCTGTTTTTCAGTCCTAGACTTCTCCACACTTATCTAAAGATCCCGATTGTCTATCTGATGTATATAGATTAATGTCATCCCATTTCCTTAAAAACTTAACATGAACAAAACCATAATCACCATCAATGTAGAAAACACCCCAATAACCTCCTAAAGCTCATTGTCTGATGGTAATTCTGGACTCTTAGGGCCTGTTCACACCTAAAATTGCTAAACGCTAACACAAACGCTGAGCGATTTTCTGGCGGTTTTCCTAGCGATTTCCCAGTGATTTTTCACTGTATATAAAGCGTTTTTCCAGCGATTAACATTTTGTGATTTCTAGTTCAACTTAGCTTGCAGAATCGCTCAGAAAACGCTGCAGGCAACACATTTGCGTTTCAGCAAATCTCTTAGATGAGAACACTTTCATTGTACCCACGTTTCACTAGCGATTTTCAGCAATGCTGAAATCGCGCTGAAAACACACAAGTGTGAAAGGGCCCTGAGTCTATTTAGATCACAATTAACTACTTTCTCTTCCTTCCATCTCAAAAACATTTCCAGAATTCATCCCTTCCTTTCACAGGAGGCAATTAAAAAGCTTATACATGCTCTAATCATATCATATCATAATCATGCTGTAATTAAGGGGGGGGGGGGGAAGTGCCCCAACAGGGTACTCGCTTGGGGAAGGGAATAGAAAAAGAGCTTGTAGCTGCTCGTCAACAGATTACGCATGCGCGCTAGCACAGACCCAATCATGCTCTGCTTTTTTGCCTATTTTTTCTATCTTTTTTTTTTCCCTCCTCAGATTAGTCACATGCTCAACCAATAGGTACATAACTTCATAGCCGTGCTCCTGAGTTGAGCTGAACTATAATCATTGGTCGTCTTTATAAGATTACTTTATTATATTGATGCTCAAAAATCCTTTTTGGAACGTATAAAGAGACAAACTTTATTTTTCCGTATACAATCATTGCACAACCCACCTTCCTATTTTGAAAGCTTTACTGAAAGCTTGAAAGCTTTACTCAATCGAACCTCCACAATTCACAGTCCACCCTATTCTTACTAACCAAGCTCCTTCTCCACTTAGTCCCTGCTCCTCCCCCAATAGACTCACGTACTACAACTCGATCAGTCATCCTTCATTCAACCCACTCCGTTCTTGTCTTACCGCCTTGGACTCCATCCCCACGCACCACCCCCCACCCAATAACTTTACTAATTGCATGTCTCCAACCATTTTGCTCGCCGCTTATCTATTTTTCTACAGGGGGCCCATTCTTCTATCTCCCACTCCTCTAATTCCAGGAAATTTCCCATCTCCCTTATCTATTCCTTCAAATTAGGTGTGATTGCACTTTTCCATTCAAGGGCTATTAATTTCTTAGCCACTATAGCAGCCGGAATTATTATATTAGTTATCTCCTAATCCAAAGATTACGGCCTGTTCTGTAAATTTACAAGTATTTTGGACCTGCCTATTGCAAAAAGCTTCAATGTCCATCCAAAATTTTTGAATCTTAAGGCAGGTCCTCCACATATGTTTGTATGAACCCCTATCGGTTTGGCATCGCCAACATAAATCTCCCGTGCTTGCCCCCATCATACCCAATAGAGATGGAGAAACATACCACCTTGCTACCAATTTATAATTAACCAGCTGGTAACCGGGATTATGAGGCAGCCTGATACACTTAAATATTTTATCCCAATCCTGAGCATAAGATGGTTCTATCTCCTTTGTTCATTTTACAAAGAAGGGTGGAAGGGGTGGGTCAAAATACTAACCTATGAAACTATATAGCTTGGATATTGATTTCTCCATCTTTACGGCATTATAAAAGCATTTTTCAAAAACTTTTAACTGCTTACCAATTTTACCTTTATTTTTGTTGACAAAACTCAATTGATAGTATTTAAATTTGCTATCGCCTGCCCCATGAGCTCAGACATAATAGTCGTTGGGATAAGCATTGTGGACCAAGACTAGGTTCAAAATTAGGAGTGTTGCCTAATGTCCTTAGGGGGGAGATTTTTTTTTTTATAACCCAGATCCAACGATTCCACAAATGTTAGAAGGGTGGGAGTGAGAAGCGGATGGGAAACCTCCTGTAACATATTTCTTACTGTTTTTGGGTGCCAGGATTTTACCAAAGAGAAGTCTATCAGCTCCTTCTCAAATTGTGACCAGAACTTTTTGGGAGATGCTATCCTTATATCTAATAATCTGTCTAGTTGTATGCTCCTGTAATAATGCTGGATATTAGGAGCACCCATTCCTCCCATATCTTTGGATCGACTGATCGTTCTGAAGACTATCCTATGTTTTTTTTTCATCCAAATAAATTCACCAAATATTTTGTCCCAATTCTTACACAAAGATTTAGGCACAACTATTGGAAGATTTTGCATAACAAAATTTAGCTTTGGCAAAATTTTCATTTTAATAAAGTTGATTTTACCTATAACATTAAGGGGAGCTTCCCATTATTTTTAGCAAATGTATACATTCTTCTTGAATTGTAACATAATTCTCCTTATATAAATCAAAGTTTTTGCAGAGATAAATCCTGAGATATTTAATTTTGGTATCTGTGAAATTAAACTGATATTTCCTTTTGATCTCCTCTAATGTATATCGATCACAACCCAAATTCAATATGACTGATTTTGTATTATTTATTTTGAAATTCGAGACTTTGCAAAATCCCCCAAGGATAGCATGCACTTTATACAGCGAGAACTGTGGTCTATCAAAAGGCAGACTGGCACCTCTCCAGTCTCTACTAAACTCTGCTGCTTATCTCCTGCACCTCTTCTCCGAGACAGACCCTCTCTGCCAAGCTCTCCATTGGTTACGGATTACCCAAACTATCCAGTTGTCACCTCTCTACATTTCCTGAATCTCCAGATACCATGCTGGAACCTTCGGTCCCCCTACGAGACCTATTTGTCCTCTAGCTTGGTCACCTCCTCTTACTCCCTCATCCAGGACTTCTCATGAGCATCCTCTCTCCTCTAGAACTCTCTCCCACAGCCTATTTTGCCGCAGGTTAACGCTACGCCAATAAAAGTCTATGGGGCTTTTCATACCTCACACAGTGCTATATGCTCTCCCAAAAGTGCCCAATTCACCGCAACAGCGCATTGCTGGCCAAAATGCGTTGCGACGTGCAGTGAAGCGCTAGACAGCCTCACTTACTGCTTGGCCTACAGCCAGAAAGGAGATTACCGCGCACTACCGCAGTAATCTCAATAGGTTTTCTTTGTGGCATTGCAGTGCAATCAGACAATCACTTTGCACTACAACTGCAGGTTGTCAGTATGAAACCGGCTTCAAAACTTACTCTCAAAACGCACCTTTTCAGACAAGCCTGTCATTTGTTGTAGGTTGCAATGGAGGCTCACAGCTTCATCTGCGGTCTCCTTCCCGATTGCTTCTACCTCACTGCCCTCTAGATTGTAAGCTGGCAATGGCAGAGACCTCCTCCTATTGTTTCCTATTTTGCTGTAATTTACCATATGTGTATCAATTCTAGTGATATCTCAAACCACACATTAATTATGTATGTATTTGTACTTGTATTGCTGTATTGTCATGATTGCAGTGTCTTGAACGTCTCAAGTATATATGTTTCCCAATATTTGTTTTGCACTATGTATGGCGCTACAGAAGATGTTGGTGCTATATAAATAAAAAAAATAATAAAGCTCTGCTGTCTGCTTTCCAGTTGGTCTTCAGATGTTTTACGGCTTTGTTATGCGCATATATATACACACACACACTACAATAACACCTACCTGTCCCTGCATCATCCACTTTCCCTGTCTGTCCGAAGCTTTTTTTTGTACTGCGCATGCGCAGTAATTAATTCTTCTGCAGATATTTGCTACTTAGAAGTGGATGTTTAAAAAGAAAATCTAATTCAGATTTAGTAAATCAGTCCTCTTGTGTCATAAAATGTAAATGGAGCCAGTATTTTAGGAACATTTTTAGAGGTAGTTGCAATTTTCATGTCTGTGCTGCAGTGGAGTGTACAGTCTGATGACCTTAAAGAGAATCTGTAACGTCAAAACGTCCCCTGTGGGGTACTCACCTCGGGTGGGGGAAGCCTCCGGATCCTAATGAGGCTTCCCACGCCGTCCTCCGTCTCTCAGGGGTCTCGCTGCAGCCCTCCGTGCAAGATGACGTCAATATTTACCTTCCCGGCTCCTGCGCAGGCGCTCTGACGGCTACGAAGTAGGCGGAAATACCCGATCGCCGTCGGGTCTGCTCTACTGCACAGGCGCAAGTTTCCGGCGCCTGCGCAGTAGAGCAGACCCGACTGAGATCGGGTATTTCCGTCTACTTCGGAGACGAAAGCAGCCACAGCGCCCCCGCTGGAGCCAGCAAAGGTAAATATTGAATTTACAGTCGGGTCTGTCGGTGGCTGTTCGGAGGGCTGCAGCGAGACCCCCGTGGGACAGAGGATGGCGTGGGAAGCCTCATTAGGATCCGGAGGCTTCTCTCACCCGAGGTGAGTACCCCCAGGGGATGTTTTTGATGTTACAGAGTCTCTTTAAAAGAATTATCAGGCAAAAAAAAAATTCACTTACCTGGGGCTTCTTTTTAAAGGGATACTGTAGGGGGGTCAGGGGAAAATGAGTTGAACTTACCTGGGGCTTCTAATGGTCCCCCGCAGACATCCTGTGCCCGCGCAGCCACTCACTGATGCTCCAGCCCCGCCTGCTGTTCACTTCTGAAATTTCAGACTTTAAAGTCTGAAAACCACTGTGCTTGCGTTGCCGTGTCCTCGCCCCCCCCCCCCCCGTCATCACCAGGAACGTACGGCGCAGGCACAGACCATACTGGACATGCGCAGTACCCTCCTGGTGACATCAGCGGCAGTGAGGACACAGCAACGCAGGCGCAGTGGTTTTCAGACTTTAAACTCTGAAATTCCAGAAGTGAACCAGAGGCGGGGCCAGAGCATTGGGGAGTGGCTGCATGGGCACAGGATGTCTGTGGGGGACCATTAAAGCCCCGGGTAACTTTAACTCATTTCCCCCCGACCCCCCTACAGTATCCCTTTAAACATCCATTTCTAAGTAGCAAATATCTGCAGAAGGATTAATTACGGTTTGTGCAATAACGTCACGTTTATGCAGAGATTTTTTATTTTAAACATGTTGTGGGTGCATGCAGATAACTATGGTCAAACATCCACTGATTTTCTCAGGGTTGAACTTATATGGCAGCCTCCTTACTGGGCTGCAGTCATGCTTATCATTTGTATCATGTTACAACTCAGACTGATGTGTATAGTAGTGTTTATGACTATGTACGGTTAATGTAGGGTCATGTATTTGCCTTATTATGCATTTGTATAGCACTAACATCTTACACAGCACCTTACAGAGACAATAGTTATGTCGCAGATATGGGCAACCAATAAATGTGCTATTATTAAGAATTATATACAGCTAGTTCTGCAAGCCTTGAGTGACCCAGAGCACTACTGCAATTTCCAGCTAGAAATGCCTCATTTTTATTTATTTTTAAACACCAGGAACAGGTATCAGATAATTTCTTGAAGAATCAAGACTTTTTCATGGATCACACAGGATCGCCACAGCTCTACAAGGTGTGTATTTATTTTTTTAAGCGTTCTAAAGTAAGATCTGAAGCAATTACATGTTTAGCTCTCCCCCAGATTGTATCAGACCATGTTTGTTGTATCACTTAGCTTCTCCAGCTTTAGTAAATCAACCCCAAAAGGATGCAGAGACAAAATGAGTAAACTTGTTGCCATAGCGATATTATTGTATTATCACACGGATTCCTCAGTTAGTGGCACTGAAATGACACGTACATTTGGACATATTACCAGAATCTTCTAAGTGGTTTTAACTCAAAATGTATGCTATAGAGTCCCTCAAAGTCAAAAAGGTTTGAATACCCTAGTTCATGTGTATTATATAGTTATATCTCAATCACATATACTTCAACACAAAAAGCAGCATCTTCTACAATACATCTCCAATTTCAGTGTAAAAATAACAGTGCTTCTAGTATTTGCACAGATAGTGAAATCAATTAGTATGCAAAATGTTATTAGGTTCTTGCACTTACCTTCTGACTGAAAGATACACTGCCTGTTAGCCGCACATTCTTTGTGTAGATTTAAGCCAGCACTGGTGAACTTGTATG
Source organism: Hyperolius riggenbachi (assembly GCF_040937935.1). Lineage (NCBI taxonomy): Eukaryota > Metazoa > Chordata > Amphibia > Anura > Hyperoliidae > Hyperolius > Hyperolius riggenbachi. The sequence continues at coordinate 255,499,440 of NC_090649.1, read as the reverse complement.
TTTCCAGTTAGACAAAACATTGAGTCACAGAGCATGTTTCTGTGAAACTGTATATTGATTACCCAAAGTATAAAACCAGCAACTGATTACGCAGCCACCTAAAAGAGCTTTAGGCCAACATATATAGTAATTGATGTGGAAAGGAGCCAACCAAGGCCTTAGGCTCTGTCTCAACTGCTCTATGTGTGCATATTTTGCAGTTATAAATGGATATCATTTGCTATATCTAGAGCTGGAGTCAATGCATAAACAAACATGGGTAGTCCTGTTCATTGTCAATAAGAGTCTGGCTAATTATGCAAATCTCTTTGTACTTTGTCTGCTCCATCATGCATGTTGCTAATAACTAATCAATCGGACACGTCCGATTTTATGCTTCTGTGAACCATGTGCTATTTAGAGTAGCTCCACAGTTCTACTCCAAACATATTGCCACCAAAACAGCAGCATTCTGAAAGTCTTCTACATTCATGAGAAAGAGCAGAGTAGGATAACCAGTTTTGTCCTGCTTGCATCTTCTGCCTCAGACAAATTTCCAAACAAATCCAAAATGGGACTGTGGCTATTGTTACTATGAGAATTATGAAAAGCTTAGCAAAAAGGTTTCACAATGCAAAAAATATTGACTATTCAAAATAATTAGAACACACAGTCAGAAATGCATCAAAAAACGTTTAAATATATTTGACATTCCTTCTAATGTATGCAACAGGTTTATACAAAATAAACACATTTGTCTTTACAGCTTAATAAAAAAAAAAAAAAAATCAAACTCTTATATACATACAAAAAAGTTTACAAGAACATTAACATATATACATGAATTTACAACAAAGAATCTTGAAGTTATTTGCATTCATATTATAGTATGGATATGGATTCAACTAAACACATTTAAAGGATGATTGCAGCAGAAAGACTTGAACATGTTGACATAAGAAAAAACAGTCATAGAAACGCAGTTTCTAGCTCCAATCTTACTCTATTTTAAAAATAAAAATGCATCATTTATCACAGTATACTTAACACAGCCAACATGAAATATTTATTAAGTCATGTCGAACTTGGTCCTTTAAGTCCACCACTCATTCCAGAAAAATTCTAGTAAATTATTACTTTATATATAGAAGCAAAAGGCACCAAGATGGACTAAGCTCGGATTAAAAAAATAAAATGTTTTCATCTGTAGAGTATCAAAATGATGAAAAATATTTTAAGTACATTGGTTTCTACCTTAAGTATTTATAGACTCACCCATTTTTTTTTCTGCAGTCGAGATCTTTAAAAGACAACTGAAGTAAAAGGGATATGGGTGCTGCCATATTAATTTTCTTTTAAGCAATGTAAATTGGGTGGCTTATCCAGCTGAATCAGAGCCTCTATGGCAGGGGTCACACTTGTCTATCTGAGTTTTCCAACAGTTCTTGCATTGATGCCAATTGTTTTTCTGCATATGAAAAATGCATTCAAGTGTGAACTAGCCCACTGATTAACATTGGTTCTCAGTTTGTCTATGCAGAAAACGCACAGAAAAACAGGCAAGTATGACCCCTGCCTAATACTTTTAGCCATAGACCCTGAACATGCTTGCAGATTAGAGGTTTGACTTAAAGGGGTTCTGTGGTATTCTAAAACTCAAACAAGCTGACACTTACCTGGGGCTTCTATCAGCCCCCTGCAGCGGTAATGTTCCTCGCCGCCGGTCCTGGCGTAATCACGTAAGTGATTACACTGCGGCTGCACGGCCGTGGCCCCGTGCTTCTGAGTGCGTCATCGGAGCATACTGCACAGGCGCAGTACAAGAAAACTTCATACTGTGCCTGTGCAGTAAGCATTATTCGTCTGGGTAGATTATTAAACTGGGATCGGCGGCAGGAAACAGGTGATCAGAGGAGGACGGCGTGGAACATTACCGCTGCAGGGGGCTGATAGAAGCTCCAGGTAAATGTCAGCTTGTTTAATTTTTTGACTACCACAGAACCCCTTCAAAGAAAACCTATGAGGTTTGCAACGCAGTATTTTGGATATATACCTTGGGAGGGGGAAGCATCTTTAGGATCCAGGGCTTCCCCCTCGAAAAGTATCCAATATACTGCATTGCAAACCTCACAGGTTTGCTTTAAAGGACACCCGAGGTGAAAATAAACGAATCAAATAAACAATTGTATCTTCCTTCTCCTAAAAATGACTTCAGATATTCCACAGTTTTATTTTATATTTAAAGTGAACCTCGTCGCCGGCGGGTCCAGGAGCATCAGAGCGGGGCTGCGAGGGCACCGATCGGCTGCAGGGGGCTGAGGGAAGCCCCAGGTGAGTTAAACTCATTTTTTCCCGTTGACTTAAGTATCCCTTTAAAATATACTTTAAGGTTTTATTGTTTTTGCTCAATGACACATTCATTGAAGTATGCCAGAGCTAAAATCTATTAACTATTCACCCTTTTTATCTCTTTCCTGCTCTCAGAAGCCATTTTCTGCTAGAGAAGTGTTTTATAGTTGTAATTTCTCATTAGTGAGGGTCACACTGTAGTCAGACCCAGTCCTGAGGATGGGAGGGGGGAAGTCTCTGCATTCCCTGTCGAGGAGAGTACCCTGTATGGGAACTCTTCCCCCCCCCCCCCTTCAAGTACACTTTAACTTTGACTGGATTTGCTGCATTCTTGTTTCAAGTGTGTGATTCAGACACTGCTGATGCATGGAAGATCAGCAGGACACCAGGGGACTGGTGTTGTTTAAAAGGAAATAAATATGGCAGCCTCCATATCCCTCTCATGTCAGTTGTCCCTTAAGAGCTAGACAATTTTGTCATTTCCTTTTTTTCCCTAGGAAATCATAATGTGGTCATACACCAACAGATTTGATCACCATCATTGAATATGCCAATGCATTGATCAATATTTCTAATTGATTTCAGACAATTTACTTATGAAAAGGGTGATTGAGCACGAGAGGGTCAATGAGCTAATTCAGGAATGCATGAACATTTTTATGCAAGCTGAAGCTTGGAACTGGGCCAGTTAAAATAGGCAGGACATTAATTTGGCTGGCTCAACCACAAGATGCATACAGTTTGCATGTAAGCCAGAATGATTTGCTTCTCATTCACCATTTCTATTGAGCAGAGTGCTAAATTTGAGCGTGTGTGTGGGGAGGAGCATCATGGCTCTGTAGTGTATGAGGAGTTACAAACTTGGCAGGAGTAGCAATTATGTTACTTCTTTCAGAGTTCAGCTGTAATTTGACCAAGATAGAAAGAGGCTAGGTAGTACATTGTTCTACACCACCCAGTCGATCACGTTATATTGGGCAGTTACTGACCTCTATATAGGTGGTTTTAGTTTAGATTGGCACATGCCAGGCTGTCTGGTATTGGCCAAATCAAATACGCTGTATAGAAGGAAATTACTGAATAAAAGTAATGTATCTGATTTATACTTTCTAAAAGTCTGGCTCTTCTAAAGATAGTTTCAAAAGTTTTAGCCTAAAATGATCTTCCCTGCCATCTGTCAGGCTAAATTCACAGAATGAGTTTGAGAGGTAGGTAAAAAGACCAACTGCTTGATTGGCAGGTGAAGGACAAATGAGTAGGCTCCATGTGAAGAAACTGCTTACCATTAAGACCTCTTTTCCACAGGCATCTGAATGGCTTGTTTGCCTGGCAATTCAACCTACCAGCCCTTCAGCTGCAATTACATACACCTGAAAGGCAGTGTCTGGTAGTCTCGTGGCATCGGCCGGCAACTGCTAAGCTCAAATGCAACTCCATGGGAGAGCCATCTGTCCACCTCCATGCCGACTGTTGGCAAGAGTTTGGTCGGTCAGTGGGTGCAGTTGACAGATGGTGAATTGCCTGCATTCAGCTGCCCATGGAAAAGAGGCCTTACACCGCTACTGGTGGTATAATGCCTGCTAAATTATCATTTTAATTCACTCACTGATACAAAGTCTTTGCAAAAGCTGTTCATATTAATCTTTGAGAACAAATCACAAGGAAGGGAAATCTATATTTAACATTAAGTGCAATAATTGATATAGGTTGGGAAATAACACATTGTGAAGTTCTCCTTTAAGTTTTGTGGGGGGTTCTTACATCATATCAACAAAGACATAACCAAGACCTCCACAGTGTTCCCACAGAAGGCAGATCCAGACTTGCTTACACACCCTTATTATAAACCCTAATTCATGCACCTTTTTATAACTGTATTACAGAGAATTTATGAAAAAACATGTGCAATGCATTAAAAAGCATATTATTACAATAAAACAAATCTTGGCTGCAAGCGGTCAACAGAACCCTTATGTGCAAAGCTGCAGCCACCTCTAATTTCTCCCTCCCAGAGGACAACCATCCTCAGTGGTTGTAAGTCTGACATCACAGAGAGGGGAACGACTGCATTCAGTGCTGCAGTCTACTCCAGTGACTGACAACTAGGGATTATTAATCCCTAGTGGAGGATGGCAGAAGTAGGGATCACAGGATGTTGAGATTTGAAAATTATTAACACACCCAATGGCTTGAAGCCTGAAATTCTTTTAATTTTTTACTCAAAGAATAAATATTTTTGCATTATATTTTTAAATGCATTTTGTTTATAGCATCATCTCTATCAAACCTTTCAAAGTTCTGAAAATATTAATGATTGCATATTGGCATTGAACTGTAAGTACTTCAACTGTGGGCACCGCTATGAAATCTCCAGAATTATGCGCAGAGGGAGAGAAATTTGAGAATCAATATGGGAATATATTGTTATCTTGCTCAGAGAGAGCAGTATTCCGGCTTCTTCCTACACCCAAAATAAATGCAATAGGAACATATATACAGGATGGAAGAGGAGTTAGCAGTGTTTAATGAGGCTGGAAAGGTGAGCGAAGGTCCTTAGAAAACACTGAGTGCCGGTTCGCAGATTTCTGGCGATCACGTTCGGGTCTGCGAACGCGATTCAGCAGCAAAATATCACATTTTGCGCTTGTGATTCCAATCAATAGAACAAGAATCACAGCGCAATCACCCCAAAGACGCTGCATGCAGCGCGTTTGCGATTGATTGAAACCGTAAACACCGCAGTGTGAATGTATCCATAGGGATACATTATCAGCGATTTCCTGATCACCTGAAAAAAAAAAAGCGCCCAGTGTGAACCAGCCCTTAAGCATGCATTTGTTTTCAGTGCCACAAGTTAAACTGTGAACAGCGTTTGTAAACATAAGTAACTTAAAGTGATAATAAATGTATGAATCTATATAAATGTGACTGCTGAACAATTCCAACATAGAACTTTCCTAGAGTCCTACATTTTTATTTGGCTTTAATGGTTCAAAAACCTAGGTTTGAAATTTAAAGCAGACTTTACAACAGTCATTACTCTGTGTCTGAGCTGAAAATAAAACAGTAGCCATTTCAGTGTGTGATGTTCTTTCATCATTACCCTGCTATCATAGGTGCACAGGGACATAAAAGGTTTTTGGCTGCTGAATTCAACTGCAGCACTGGTTAATTAACTCATACAATGAAAAAAATAAATGAAAAGAGAGCACATTCTAAGAAAGACTCCTAATTTATGTATACATATTTATCTCATTTATGCCACCTGGCAGTTCAGGGTCCCTTTGAACACTATGAGACAAAAGTGATTTGCTTGCAGGCGTAATGAGTTTACCTAAAGCAAACCTGAAGTCAAAGTAAACCCGATGAGTTTTTCTTAGCCATAGAGGAATACAGGAGTTTTATGACCTGTAGTTGCTTTTTAGTGAAATATCTGCTGTTTGGACTGCAGTCTGACAGTGAAGAAACTGACATTTGATTCTTAACCACTATGATAAAGGACACATGCCAATTCCAACTGGGATTGGGACTGTACATACACACATTTGTCTCATTTTACATACCACATTAAGGTCCATTAAAAGGTACATTGTCAGGGTGGTTAAAGGGAAATTCTCCTTCTGCTATAAACACATGAACCAGGACTTGTGCTGCGTATGTTCTTTTGTAATTTAGTGCAATGAAATATTCAAAATGTCATTTTAATTCGAAGCCAGCCAAAAATTTCCAAAACAGTAAGGTCAAGAGGCACTTAACTGCAACCTTAGAAATAGGACTCTGTTGTACAGTCTAAAAATAGTCATTTTGCTACATGCGTAATTATCTCACAGAGCAGGAGCCCCTGTTATACATTTTGAACATTATATTATAATACATATTATTACTATGAGGTGGGATGGAGTGGGGGCAAGAGCATGCAATTACATGTAAAAGTGCTTTGAAAAGTTAAGAATTATAGGGCAGTGGTAGTGCCACATCTCCTTCGCTAGAAGCAGATCTGCTACTCAATTTAAATTGAGCACTCACTGTGAAGGCTCTGACAGCATAGCACACTGACCAGGGGGGCAAATGGTACGGTGCTGGGTCCAAAATGCATTTTTTAAAGATATTTCAAGTGAACATGTAAAGAAACAAAATTACTTCCCAGTACCTCTATGGAGGAGAGCCTCTGGTCCTCCTCGAGCCCACCAGATCCAGTGCTGGGCCCAAGGGTTTGTCGGATATATTCATTACTGCACTCCCTTGAATGAGCACAGCCGCACTGGGCATGCATGAGTATAGTCTGCAATTGCGTAGTAAGAACATGGTCAGTACGGCTGCACTCGCACATGAATGGGGGTTCTGCCATAAAGAGGGTCCTGAGCCAGTAGCAGTGGGGTTAAGGATGATATGGGAAGCACCAGGACAATCCAGAGGCTTCCCTCAACTGAGAAGTATCTTTTACCTTTGTTTCCTCCTTTCAGGTTTGCTTTAAAATTTCTAGCAATTGTCCATTCTTAAACCACATAAGCCTACCCTCCCTTGACTGGCATTACTAGGACTACGAAAAAGAAAAAATAATTAGAGCTTAGATCTGCTTGGAAAGTACTGCTGGCACATCAGATTGCTAATGAATGCAGGCGAGCAAGCACACTATTCTGACGCTTAGCCCTTCTGCCAGAAGCCACTAAATCGAGCTCCACCCCTCTCCTTCACCTCCCCAAATAAACAGTACACAGTGCTTGGCTATATCTAAGTGACTGGTCTGTATGGTGCTTGCCCTAAGATCGAACACGATCCTTGGGTACATTGAGAATATAGAAATGTGTACAGTCTTTATCTACTGGTGTGTTGCCCTTTCCGTTACAATGCAGGGAAGTGAGCTTGCTCATTGAATTGAATGGGCAAGGAGTTCCTCTATGCAGAAATATAGCAAAATGTTACAGACATAGGGGTAGTGTATGGACTTAACGGTGTCAAACAGAATGACCCATAAAGTCTTACCAGACGATGAATAGAGCAGAATGCAATACAGAACATGCATTACACTCTACTCATCGTGCAGTATTAAAGGGGAACTGAAGTAAGAGGTATACGGAGGCTGCCATATTTATTTCCCATTAATCAATACCAGTTGCCTGGCAGTCCTGCTGATCTATTTCTCTGCAGTAGTATCTGAATAACACCAGAAACAAGCATGCAGCTAGTCTTGTCAGATCTGACGTTAATGTCAGAAACGCCTGATCTGCTGCATACTTGTTCAGGGGCTATGGCTAATAGTATTAGAGGCAGAGGATCAGTAGGAGGGCCTGGCAACTGGCATTGCTTAGATGGAAATAAATATGGCAGCCTCCATATACCTCTCTTTAGTTCCCCTTTAAGGCATGTTATTCTGTTTAGTGCATGCACCCCACAGTGTGAATGCACACATATACAGATGAAATTACAACTCAGTCCACACAAAGACCAATCAGTCGTCTCTCATCTCACATCTATGGGTACCTTCAGTGTCAAGCCTTTCTGAGTGCTAAATGGATAAATACACATTGAACGCAAAACTCCCCACTGCGATTATTGACAGCATCTTGTAGGAAAATACATTTTTCATCTTTACATTTACACATTTTACATAATATATATCATTATAACACTATTGTCTATGTGTCATTTCATTGCAGAAGACTATGTAAGACTTTGTAGCAATTTGTTTGGTTAGCTGACATGCTCTATGCACAGGAAGAGCTTGACACAACAAATCTGAAATGGTACAATTTTTTATATATAAACAGAAATAAACCCAGATATAATCTCAGTTTAACTGAAACCGACCATATAAGTTAAGGCTATTTTTACAAACTTACATTTTTACAATAAAGCCTGGTACACACATCCAATCTTGATTAACCAATTATACCACTTTCATGCAGTATGGGTTCCAACAGACCTTAAATACTTGGAGTATGAGAGCTTGCCTAAATCATCTATTCCATGGAGGTGGTAACACTAGCCAATCGAGCCAACAGAAGAAATTATCAAAGGTAGAAATGAGACATGCACAAAAGAGATGAGCCCAGTATTTAGGATGGCCCATGAGATGCAAATATTTCTGAATTCATGTAAAATTATTCAAATTTGATGCAGTTTTAAAATAGATTTGCCCTTTTATCCAGAAATAAATCGAACTTTATAATTTCCACTGAGAGCATCCCTGTTTGTTTTATCTGCACTTTGAGTGCACAAAGGTGGCGGAGTGGAATAACTTTAAAGGAAGAATTAACCTGCGCTGTGAAGAACTACTTTACTACTGAATGCGTGGATATAAGGATTTATCCTAACACAGCTGCAACCATTTTCTTCAGATAAGCGAGGCGCCACAGTATTTACTTTACAAAAATCTAACTGTGTAAGAACCATAAATGTTGACAGTGCAGTGTAAATTTCACCTTGCATGCCTATTATGAGTTACTTGGAAATAGGGATGGTCAATGGAATAATTTAAAGTTGATGCAGGATTATACAAGTTTTGTATGCAAATGTATGCAGCTTTAAAATGAACCAAATTATGCCATGGTGGAATTCAACTGGGCCATTTTCAAACTGCATAAATCCTGCACCAAATTAGAAATGATTTGCACTTCACTGACCATCCCCATTGGTTAGTACCTCCTACTTATCTTCACACCCCCATGCTCCTTGGGAAAGCTCTTCTAAAACAGGGCTGAAAACACGTCCATTTTGTTAAAGAATTTAGTTATACTGGTAGAAAAGATTGTTTACCATCATGACACATGTATGACCAGATTCAAAATCATGCAACACAACAGCATCCTTACACCTGTAACATTAAAAAAGAAATCACATCAGCTGCTGCTACTCTTGCTCTTCTTGAACAACTTCATTAACTGTCGGAACCTTTCTTCCACCTGCAATAACATTTGGACATGGTAATTATTTATGAAAGAAAAAATATATATTTTTATCCAACAAAGATATAACTTATACAGGCCATGTGTCTAGTGCAGTGTTCCCCAACCCTGTCCTCAGGGCCCGCCAACAGTGCATGTTTTGTGGAAATCCACACAGGTAGTTAATCAGCTTTGGTGAGACACTAATTACCTCACCCGTGCATGTCTGTGGTTTTCTGCAAAACATGCACTGTTGGTGGACCTTAAGGACAGGGTTATTATTATTATTAATTTAAAAAGCGCCAACATATTCCGTGGCGCTGTACAAAGTAAGAAACAAACATGGGGTACATAATAATACAGACAATGGTGCACACCAATATACAAGATACATAATTAGTGACAAAATACAAAGAATGATACAAAATACAAATTATCATATTGGTAATGACAGTGATAAAATTAACATGATGAATAAAATGTATAATGGTTACCAAGACACAAAAGGGGGAGAGAGCCCTGCCCTTGCGAGCTTACAATCTAAAGGGAATGGGGGGAGGGGGAGAGAACAGCAGGAGGGGTAGTATGCAGCAAATATATAGAGGCTTTGTGTTTTAGGATACCTAGACAAATAGACAAATAACATTTATATCGCGCTTTTCTCCTGGCGGACTCAAAGCGCCAGAGCAGCAGCCACTAGGGCGCGCTCTATAGGCAGTAGCAGTGTTATGGAGACTTGCCAAAGGTCTCCTACTGAATAAGTGCTGGCTTACTGAACAGGCAGAGCCGAGATTGGAACCCATTCGATCTCCTGTGTCAGAGGCAGAGCCCTTAACCATTACACCATCCAGCCACACCACATTACCTAGTAGGAGTGCAATTTGGTCTTAGTACAAAGGAAAGTGGCCTAAGGTAGCGCATATGCTTGTCGGAACAAGTGTGTTTTTAAAGAGCGTTTAAAGGTGACAAAGGTTGGCGAGTGATGGATGTGTTGTGGGAGGGCATTCCAGAGGAGGGGTGCAGCGCGTGCAAAGTCTTGTAAACGTGAATGTGAGGAGTTGATTCTAGAGGAGGACAACAGAAGATCATGTGCCGATCTGAGATTGCGATTGGGTTTGTATCTGGAGATTAGTGAGGATATGTACTGGGGAGAGAGATTGTGGAGAGCTTTGTAGGTTAGGGTTAGGGTTAGGAGTTTGAACTGAATCCTCTGGCTAATTTGCAGCCAGTGAAGAGCTTGACAAAGAGGGTCGGCAGAGGAAGATCGAGAAGAAAGATGAATGAGACGAGCAGCTGAGTTCAGTACCGACTGGAGCGGGGCCAGTTTGTTAGACGGTAGTCCACAAAGTAGTACGTTGCAGTAGTCCAGACGAGAAATTATGAGAGCATGTATTAACATTTTAGTTGTGTCTTAACCTGCCTGGCGTTCTATTAAGATCGCCAGGCAGGCTGCGGGAGGGTTTTTTTTTAATAAAAAAAAAACTATTTCATGCAGCCAACTGAAAGTTGGCTGCATGAAAGCCCACTAGAGGGCGCTCCGGAGGCGATCTTCCGATCGCCTCCGGCGCCCAGAATAAACAAGGAAGGCCGCAATGAGCGGCCTTCCTTGTTTTGCTTATATCGTCGCCATAGCGACGAGCGGAGTGACGTCATCGACGTCAGCCGACGTCGTGACGTCAGCCGCCTCCGATCCAGCCCTTAGCGCTGGCCGGAACTTTTTGTTCCGGCTGCGCAGGGCTCAGGCGGCTAGGGGGGCCCTCTTTCGCCGCTGCTCGCGGCGAATCGCCGCAGAGCGGCGGCGATCAGGCAGCACACGCGGCTGGCAAAGTGCCGGCTGCGTGTGCTGCTTTTTATTTCACCCAAATCGGCCCAGCAGGGCCTGAGCGGCAGCCTCCGGCGGTACTGGACGAGCTGAGCTCGTCCAGACCGCCCAGCAGGTTAAGTGAGAAAGGGACGGATGTGAGATATGTTTTTGAGTGGAAGATGGCAGGAGCTGGTTATGGAGTGAACATGTGGAATAAAAGAGAGAGATGAGTCGAATATCACCCCCAAGCACCGAGCTTTGGGAACTGAAGTTATGGGAGTGTTATTAACATTTATTGTAACTTCAGGCAGGGAGGTGGACAGAGACGGTGGAAAAATTATTAGTTCTGTTTTACTCATATTAAGTTTTAGGAAGCGAGAGGACATGAAGGAGGATATAGCAGACAAGCAGTCAGGAACACGTTTAAGGAGGGAGTTAAGGTCTGGGGCAGAGAGGTACAGTTGGGTATCGTCTGCATAGAGGTGGTATTGAAACCCTAATGAGTTGAATAAATCACCAAGACCATGCATGTAGATGGAAAAGAGGAGGGGACCAAGGACAGAGCCTTGGGGAACCCAGACAGACAAAGCATGAGGAGAAGAGATCTGATCTGAGTAGGAGACTGTGAAGGACCTTCCAGAGAGGTAGGAAGATAACCATGTGAGAACAAGGCCCTTTATTCCGACATTTGAAAGTATTTGTAGGAGTAAGGTGTGGTCGACAGTATCAAATGCTGATGACAGGTCAAGAAGGATGAGTATGGAAAATTGACCTTTGGATTTGGCTGTAAGAAGGTCATTGGCCGGAGAATAACAACACTGCAGTGTGGGCACTGATGGACTTCTAGAGACTGGAAGAAGCCCCAGGTGGTGATGACCTCTTTAGTCCTGCCAGGTGTTCTCTGTCCATAGAACTCTCAGTAAACGGGGGGCGGAGCTTGGACTCGAAGCTGAGCAGACGCATGGCGGAGTAGCTCCGGCATCTTCGGCCCTAATCACCCTTCCTCCTCCTTGCTAACCCCCGCGATCCAGCACTGCCTACCCCTAGAAAGCCGTATTACACTCCGGAGATGGGTCCCAAGCGGCAACAAGCGGAAAGCGACCCCGGGATCCCCGAGATGTTTACCCGCAAACTGAAGCAGGCAGGGAACCAAGATGGCGCTCAGGCCTCCGAAGCTGAGACACACGCACTAGACACCGCCGCTGCTGCCGCTAACACAGCTACGAAAGCGGACTTAAAGGTACTGTACCAAAACATAGAAAAACTTGTGAAGGCTTCCAACACAGCAGCGGTTAAGGAAATACGTTCAGAAATCTCATGCCTAGGGGAACGTATTCACGATTTAGAGGGGGAGCTGGAGGAGGTTAAGGCCTACTGCACACAAGCAGACCAGGACTTTGCTGACATACGCTCAGACATACAATCCCTGAAAGATGCCCGTGAGGATCAGGAAAACAGGGATAGGAGGAGCAATATCCGCATCAGGGGCATACCTGAAACCATTCTGGAACTTGATCCCTATCTCGAAGCACTTTTCACCTCTCTGCTCTCTAACCTACCGACAACGGATCTCCGTATGGACAGAGCACATAGGGCCCTTAGGTCCAAACCCAAAGACGGAGAACCGCCTCGAGATGTGATCATACGATTCCACTATTACTCCACCAGAGAAGCTGTTCTTTCTGCAGCACGTTCTGACCCGGATTTTCTCCATGGGGACGACACCCTTTCATTTTTTCCTGACCTGTCTCCTATAACCTTAGCGAGGAGCAAGGAACTGAAACCATTAACCGCAGTATTGATACGTCACAAGATAAAGTATAGATGGGGGTTTCCATTTAAGATGATAATTACGCACAATAGTAAGCAAATAACAGTCTTTGGCCCGCACATGATAAAGGATACTATGCGTAAGCTGGGCCTTGCAGAGTCGATCTTACCACCGTCACAAAATACTCAAGAGAGGCTAACCCCCCCACGCGCCTCTTGGTCCACAGTCGGCCCTAGGAAATCGAACGATCAGAAAACAGAACGTTAACGCTGAAGATGCTATGGAAGAAGGAACATCTTGACTTACCTACAATTGTTTTCGTAACTACACTACAGTTTTATGTTACTAATATCGATAGCACTAACCTCCTTCCCTGGAAGTATTAGACCTCAACAATAGCAAAGTAGAAAAGTCCAGGTCAGCACACCTCTTCAAATTACAAATTTTTCAATTTTTTGCTTCATAAGCACGTGAAATTGACAATTGTTTCGGGGCCACGGCGGGTCCCCTTCATCAGACAGTGCACTGTTTGCACTGTCTGATGAAGGGGACCCGCCGTGGCCCCGAAACAATTGTCAATTTCACGTGCTTATGAAGCAATAAATTGAAAAATTTGTAATTTGAAGAGGTGTGCTGACCTGGACTTTTCTACTTTGCTGTTGAATTATTGATGCTGGGGCTCAGCATCTACAGACCACAGCACCCGCAGTTTGGGCAAGGTGTGCCACCTCCACACCAGAACTATAAGACCTCAACAATAGGGATTAAACTACCCATGTTCACTTTTCTCTAATTGGACAAAAGTCCTCAGTAGCAGCAAAGCGATGGGACTCAGTCTCTGTTTGCTTGGACGAGCATGATGATGACCAAAGGGCCTAGGCATGTCCTGCTTTGCCGTGGGCTGCGAACTCAGTCACAGGCACACCGACCCCCACATGGGAGCTGCGCTACGTGTACCGCAGCTACTGACTATAATAATCAGGGTGTTTGTTGAAAACACCCTTGCCTTAGCCATCGGCCAAGGCACAAAATGTTCTATTAACGTTTTTGTTTTAGTTTATATTGTTCTCTTTAGTATAAAATGTTGTTTTAGCTCAATGCACCTTGTTATCTCAGATATGCAAAAGTCACGTAATTATGCTAGATATCCCAGACAACACACTGTCTTATGGGCTCAAATGGTACCTGATAAGCAACAAGCCACTACACGGACCCACTTCTCTTGTCGGATCATACGCCTGATATACCCATCTAAACAAGTATGGCCTCTGCCAGACCCTCGAGTCCTGTGACAAATTATCATCGACATAAAGATAATCCCTATATATCCCTAAAGATTATCACACATAATGTGAAGGGACTGAACTCCCCCAATAAGAGGAGGATGGCGAGTAACTTTTATAAATCCCTGAATGCAGACATCCTGCTGCTTCAAGAGACGCACTTTAACCACCTGAGCGGTCTGGACGAGCTCAGCTCGTCCAACACCGCCGGAGGCTGCCGCTCAGGCCCTGCTGGGCCGATTTACATCAAATAAAAAGCAGCACACGCAGCCGGCACTTTGCCAGCCGCGTGTGCTGCCTGATCGCCGCCGCTCTGCGGCGATCCGCCGCGAGCAGCGGCGAAAGAGGGTCCCCCCAGCCGCCTGAGCCCAGCGTAGCCGGAACAAAAAGTTCCGGCCGGCGCTAAGGGCTGGATCGGAGGCGGCTGACGTCAGGACGTCGATGACGTCACTCCGCTCGTCGCTATGGCGACGATATAAGCAAAACAAGGAAGGCCGCTCATTGCGGCCTTCCTTGTTTATTCTGGGCGCCGGAGGCGATCGGAAGATCGCCTCCGGAGCGCCCTCTAGTGGGCTTTCATGCAGCCAACTTTCAGTTGGCTGCATGAAATAGTTTTTTTTTTATTTAAAAAAAACCCTCCCGCAGCCACCCTGGCGATTTAATCAGAACACCAGGGTGGTTAAGAGGGGCTCTGAACCAAAATTTTGGCACAAACACTATCCCCATGTGTATTATGCGTCTGCCCCTGGCAAGAGATGTGGAGTGGCTATCATGATTAGAAAAAACCCCACTGTGGAAGTCCAAAAGGTTGTGAGGGATCCCTCGGGCCGCTTTATAATACTTATAATAAGCTTACATAAGTGTATATATACCGTAGTATCAGTATATGCCCCCTCGGAGGGACTACAGACATTCCTTACCCAGCTATCTACAAAGATAGCTCTCCATAGGACTGGCAAGTTACTGATAGCGGGGGATTTTAATGCGAATTTGGATACCCCTGTGCCTAACTCTACCTCCCGCAGACCACCAAACAAAGCTCTTTTATCCTTTCTTGGCAAGGTTAATGCATGGGACGCCTGGCGGGCGGCTCACCCAGGAGAGAGAGGGCACTCCTTTTATTCTCACCCACATAAGTTACTCCCGCATCGATTATATATTTATGGATGCTACGGTTACTGACAGGATGAAATCGGTTGAAATTTCCGAGATCTCCTGGTCAGACCATGCAATGGTACAGGCTGAGATATTAGTGACGGGCACACGCTCCCAGTTTAAATGGAGACTGAACGAATCCCTGCTGACTGACCCTGAGGTCCAAACAAATGTACGTGACTCCATCTCACAATACCTGGCGCTAAACCCGGCCTCAGACACTTCCTGTAACATCAGATGGGCAGCTCTTAAGGCTTTAATAAGAGGCATATTCATCAAAATCTCTGCAAGAAAGAAACGTGTCACCCAAGCAAGAATTTTAGATCTACAAAGACAGATCAGGGACCTGGAACTAGCCCACGCAACCTCGGGGGAACAAGATACATACAATAAACTCTTGCCATTAAGACAAGAACTCCAGGCACTCCTCTTTAAGAGAGCCGAGCGCTCCCTTAGACTCACAGGGCAAAAATACTACACTAAAGCAAATAAGCCTGATACGCTTTTAGCACGAAAGCTTTCTCAAAAACTAGCCCAGAACAGGCTGTACCCTGTCAGAGACCCCCAGGGCCACATGACATATGACCCTACTCATATTGTCCAATTATTCTCTGAATATTATGCCACTTTATATAACGGTACAACCACAGATAAGAATAAAGTAAAAGCCCCGGACATCCTTAAGTTTTTAAAAGATATTCCTATTCCGTCATTTACTGATATAGACAGAGACAAACTAAATTCTCCTATTACCCCCAAAGAGGTAGCAGACGCCATAAAACTGTCAAAAAACGGTAAAGCCCCGGGTCCTGATGGGTACACTGCCCTATACTACAAAACCTTTAAAGAACAGCTAATTCCAATCCTGGTAACCCTATTTAACAAGATTTTAACAGGCTCAGAAGACTTTCTTCCTGAACTGCTGCAAGCCACTATAGTGGTTATCCCCAAACCAGGAAGAGACACAGCTGAGGTCTCCAACTATCGCCCTATCTCGCTAATAAACGCAGACATAAAAATTTTTTCAAAGATCCTGGCAGATAGATTGAACGCTCTTCTCCCCATGGTAATACACCCCGATCAGATGGGCTTTGTCCAGGGCAGGCAAACAACAGACAACATTAGAAGGATGGTGGACCTGGTGGAGGTGATGGGGCACGACCGGAGGCCTTCTCTGCTCCTCTCTTTGGACGCGGAGAAGGCCTTCGACCGTGTAGATTGGCAATACTTACGACTGGTGCTGCAACAGTTTGGAATCAGGGGAGACTTTCTTAATGGGATCCGAGGCCTGTATACGGGCCCTACTGCTAGTGTGTGTAACATGGGACTCACATCTGAGCCTTTCTCAATCTTGAATGGGACCAGACAGGGGTGCCCTCTCTCTCCTCTCCTATTTGCACTATGCATCAAGCCATTGGCCTTGCTTGTAAGAGGCTCCCAGAATATCTCAGGTATAACAGAAGGCCGGGAGGAATTCCGTGTAGCCCTTTTCGCCGACGATACAATATTTTCTCTCTCTAACCCACACGTATCCCTTCCTAACCTGTTTAGACTAATTGACCAGTTCTGCGTAGTCTCAGGCTTCAAGGTCAACAAATCAAAATCGGAGGCCATGGCTTTTGGGCTAACTGCAACCCAGCAAGAAGCCCTGGCTTCTACTTACAAACTTAAATTTCAGACCAAAGGCCTAAAGTATCTGGGTATACTTCTTACCCCCACGTATGCGCAATTATACCCAGCTAATTATACCCCGCTACTCACCAAGCTTCATGCATTACTAAGAGAATGGAGCACTTATAACATTTCACTGACAGGCAGAATCAACGCCATTAAAATGACAGCGCTACCCAAAATATTATATTTGTTCCGAGCCCTCCCAGTGGCAGTCCCCAGAAATGATTTGAAAAAACTGCAATCTCACTTCACTAATTTCATCCGGGGGGGTAAACCACCAAGGATTTGTTACAAATTTCTAGCTAGAAACAAAATGCAAGGAGGACTAGGAGCCCCGAAACTTCTCCAATACTTTTATGCGGCCCGCCTGGCTCAAATGGCGCAATGGTCTACTAATAGGGGAATCACGAGATGGGTTGACCTCGAAGCTGCATTAGTCTCCCCCTTCCCCTTAAGCTCACTACCATGGACTAGATTCCCCCACTTACCTAACTCCCAACACTTAGCGGTAATATCAGAGTCCTTGTCTGAGTGGAAGACCCACTCCCGCATCCTCGGCCTACGCCAAAAACGTTCTCTGAAAGAACCATTACTCCTAAACAGAGACTTCCCTCCAGGATGCGACAGTCCCCCATGGAGGAGATGGCATACTACTCCTCCCATCACACTTAATGATCTAATAGAAAGAGGCGAGGTTGTCTTATGGCCCACTCTTATGGATAGGTATAATCTTGCATCCACAGACATCTTTAGATATATACAAATGAGACATTTTGTACAAAGCTGTCTGAGAACTGGAGTGGACTTTGACCCAAATCCCCTAGAAAGGAGGTTTCAAAACTATATACATACCACTGGTCTTATCTCCTTATTTTACTCTGCAATCTGGTACGAAAAACAAGATGACCTGTCCCCTGCTATGATAAAATGGCAGGACAGACTGGGAAGTGTGCTGACAACAGAGCAATGGGATAGCATCTGCACAAACCTGGCGAAATCCTCCATATGCTGTGATATTAAAGAAAGAAGCTACAAAATATTGTATGATTGGTATAGAACCCCTGCCCTCCTCTTTAAGAGGAGCTTACTCCTAGCAGACATATGCTTTAGAGGATGTGGTAGCCCTGCAGATCAGAAGCACTGCTGGTGGTCCTGCCCAGTAGTCCAAGATTTTTGGAATAAATGTTTTCATTTGGCCTCTTCCCTCCTAGATACAGAGATACCTCCTAACCCATGGCTGGCATTATTCTGTAAGAGCACCTCTTCCCTTACTAAACCTAAAAACAAGCTATTGGTACACTTATGCAATGCGGCCAAGTCTAGTATAGCTAAGGAATGGAAGTCTCCCCTTATACCCTACGAGCATTTTATTCATAAGATGTCCGAAACCTATTGGATGGAGAAAATTACCTCCTCATTGTCGGGGCAGGAGGACCAATTCGAGGAAATCTGGTCTCCTTGGTCGGCACGTTTTATTCCCCCATAGTAGTGCTTCTGATCTGACTGTCGTGCTCCCAAACCCTTGCAGCCCAACAATTTGAGCAATAAGTGTGTTGTCTGAAGGAAGAAGGATTTTGTACGCTTAATATTGTAATCTACTTGATCTCCCCTTCATCTTATCTTCTTTCTTTATACTTGCTTTTATACAATTGTACTCTTTGATAACAAGTATTGTGTTGTATATGTGTTTATAAGGTTTTACCTTTGCTCAATAAACCTTTTGTTTAAAAAAAAAAAAAAAAAGGTCATTGGCCACTTTGGTAAGGGCTGTTTCCGTGGAGTGGTTAGAGCGAAAGCCAGACTGGAACTGATCAAGTAGGGAGTTAGCAGATAAATAATGACTTAATTCTGCATGTATATGGCGTTCAAGTAGTTTGGATGCAAATGGGAGAAGTGACACTGGGCGGTAGTTGGCAAGTGTGGTAGGATCTAGAGAAGGTTTTTTTAAGTAGTGGTGTCACAACAGCTTTTTTGAGTGGGGACGGAAAGATGCCAGTAGAGAGGGACAGGTTAAATAGAGAGGCAAGAGAGATGAGGATAGCTGCGGAATGAAATGGGAGGGAATAGGATCCAAAGAACAGGTGGTTAGATTAGCTTTGGCAATTATAGAGGAAAGAGAGTGTTCAGAGAGTGGAGAGAAGGCAGTTAGAGAACAGTCAATGAGAGGTGTGGAGGTGGGATTTGAGGGCTGCATGGAGAATTCATTTCTGATTTTGTCAATTTTATCAGTGAAGCATGTTGCACATTCTTCAGCTGATAAGCAAGATGAAGGAGGAGGAGGAGGAGGAGGGGGATGGAGAACGGAGCTGAAGGTGCTGAACAAGCGTTTTGGATTGTGTAAATAAGCGGATATTAGGGAAGAAAAATAGGACTTTTTTGCCACAGAGAGTGCGTTTCTGAAGTTGTTCAATGCAATTTTATATAAGATGAAGTCCTCACTTGTGTTACTTTTCCTCCAGCGCCGTTCAGCTGCTCTAGAGCATCTTTTTAACGGTTTAGTGGTTTTGGTCATCCAGGGTTGGCGACAGACACGGTGAGGGTGGGCATTGACGTGGGGGGTGAAGTCATCCATGACTTTTGTAATGGAGCTGTTGTAGTGTATAGCAGCCGAGGCTGGGTCAGTGAAGGATTGTGTGAGGAGAGGTGCCAGGGCATCAGAGACAGTTTGAATGTCTAGATTGCGATAGTTTCTTCGAGTATGTGAGCGTGCTTGTGCCAGGGTGGTAGGAAAAGAGGAGGAGAGAGAGAAGCTAAGTAGGTTATGGTCAGAGAGTGGTAGTGGATCATTAGTAAAGTCAGTGACAGAGCAGAGACGAGTGAATACAAGGTCAAGCGTATGGCCATCAGTGTGGGTTGAGGTAGAGGACCACTGAGACAAGCCATAGGAGGAAGTGAGTGATAGAAGTTTTTTGGAGACAGTGTTATTGGTGTCAATAGGAATGTTAAAATGACCCATGATGATGGTAGGGATGTCAGAGGATAGGAACTGGAGAAGCCAGGCAGAGAAATGATCCAAGAAAACAGAAGCAGGGCCTGGAGGGCGGTAAATAACTGCAATTTGGAGGTTCAAGGGAGAGTATAGTCGGACTGCATGGACTTCAAAGGATGGCAGGGAGAGAGAGGGAATAGGAGTGAGAGGCTTGAAGGAGCATTTATCTGAGAGGAGAATGCCCACACCACCACCATGCTTATTCCCACCTCTAGGAGTGTGGCTAAAGCGGAAACCTCCATAGGAGAGGGCGGCAGGTGAGACTGTGTCAGAAGGGGTCAGCCAGGTTTCAGTGATCCCAAAGAATGTGAAAGCATTGGAAATGAAAAGATCATGGATAAAGGGCAGTTTGTTGCAGACTGAGCGGGCATTCCAGATGGCAGCCGAGATCGGAGGGGGTGTAGGGGGAAGGAGTGGAATATTAATAAGGTTACAGTAAGAGGGAGGGAAATTTGATTTATTGCAAACAGTGTGATTAGCAGGGGGGAGTGGGGGTCCAGGGTTAGGTGAAATGTCCCCAGCAACAAGGAGGAGGAGTAGGCAGATATAGCGGAGCAGAAGTTGCGGTGTAGACTTATATTTAGACGTAGTGTGACATGAAAGGTGAGGTTGTAAGTATAAGAAAATCTCATGAGAGGCGAGCTGTGGAGTGGATAGGAGGGATGGTGAAATTAATGTACAGCATATTGCTGACAGCAGGGGGATGCAGTGTGTGGAGAGATTTGAGGATGGCTGGTGAGAGCAGGCAGGTAGTAAACACCAGATTGAACATTTTTGCAACTAACCAGAGAAGCAGAGTTTTCTGTCAGTTCCTTCTGTTCCCTTCTGGTTCAATTCTGGTCTAATTTTGGTCATTGTATTTTCTTTACACTTAGAGTTACAGATGCACTGAGTTCAGATGCTCAAAACTGACCAGTGGGTCAATATTGACCTCCTATGCTAGCTATATGCAAACAGGCTGCCAGCATCTTAATTAACAGACTGAATGCAGGTAAGATGGTGAAGTGTTTGAATGGGAGTCTCAGCCTTGTAGGCTGGAATTTAAAGGAGACTCTGTATGGGGCTGAACAGAAATTTAACTCACAGATCAAACAAGTTGGGATCGTACCATAGACAGACAGATATTGCAATCAGATAGAAATCGATAGATGAAGTTGGGTTGGGGAACTGTAGTGGACATGAACTTAACTGGACTTCTTAAAGCACACTTCTAGTGTAAAAAACAAACAAACTAGGAGGTGCGCTAATGCTGAAAAGTTATAATGGCCTGGCGCATTGCGCTCCGAATAAGGCTCATGATCAGAGCCGTGATCTGGCATGTAACTCCGCCTCCTTGCAGAAAAAAGCCTCAGGGCCAGATTCCACCTGTGCGGTTTCCGCACCGAATCCGCAGAGTTTCCCCGCAGGCAAATTGCGCATGGAAACTCTGCCATAGGGAATGAATCACTTGCACTGGCGATTTGGCCGGCATTGCCATCCGAAATGGTGCGGGAGGCTGCGAAACCCATAGCCGTGCATAATGCGTGGGCAGCACGATGGCGTAGTGGTTAGCTCTCTCGCCTTGCAGCGCTGGGTCCCTGGTTCGAATCCCAGCCAGGGCACTATCGGCAAAGAGTTTGTATGTGCTCTCCGTGTCTGCGTGGGTTTCCTCCGGCACTCCGGTTTCCTCCCACATTCCAAAAACATACGGATAAGTTAATTGGCTCCCCTAAAATTGGCCCTAGACTACAGTACTTACTCTACATAATATAGACATATGGCAATGGTAGGGATTAGATTGTGAGCTCCTTTGAGGGACAGTTAGTGACAAGACAATATATATATACACTGTACAGCGCTGCGTAATATGTCGGCGCTATATAAATACTGAATAATAATAATAATAATAGTCTGTGCCCCCGCAAACCCGGAAGTGCAGACACATGCAGCTCAAGTGGAAATGGGCCTTTAGCCTTCTCTCTGTTTACAGTGCTGAAGATAAAGAAAAGACCAGGGCCTTTTACTGCAAGGGGCCAAGTGACAGGCCGAAACCCGGCTCAGATAAGGCTCCAATAAGTCTTGTGCTAAGGCATATGTTTTCAGCATTTAGTGTACATCTTGGGTTTTTATTAACACCAGAGGTGCCCTTTAAGTTTCCTAAAGACAAAACTTCTGAAATATGTAGAAAGAAACTCCAGGCATCTAGAATAAATTTATCACACAAACTTATATTATTATTTAGTAAAACATTTGCATCGAATTTGGAAAGGATTGCATGTTATTGACCATGCCTAGCAGCCATGCCGTTGCTAACACGAACCGTGGCAAGTTGGAGGGTGCTGTCAACTTGTACATTGTAGTGGTAAGGCAGCATTGGCAGGAACACAAAGGAGCCCAGGCATAATGACTGGTAAGGAGGAAGCTAGGTGGCAAGACAGGTGAGTGACCTACTTCACCATGCTCCACTGTTGCTTACTCTGCTGGGGGGTGTTAAACTAATATGGCTATCTGTTCTCAATAAAATCCAAAACAACTGACTCAAAGGGATAAGAAAGGAGCACATGGGTCTGACAAACAAATCACCACAATAACAAAGTATCATTATTACACATGCCCATGGCTTTATTACAACACTTGCACTGTGATTCTGTAATTATCACAGACTCTTTATTTAGAGGACTACTGTAGCGAGAGGTATGTGGAGGCTGCCATATGTATTTTCTTTAATCAATACAAGTTGCCTGGCTGCAGTAGTGACTGAATAATACACAAAAAACAAGCATGCAACTAATCTTGTCAGATCTGACAATGTCAGTAAAGGTGGCCACTAACAGTCCAATTTCTGGCAAAAAATTGTTCAAGTGATCAGAAATTCTGATCGGCGAACACACTGAAACCAGCGCAGGAGATTCGGGCGCAGCCGGCGCCACCATAGGCCGTAGTAGGAATTACGGCTATGGCAGGCACAGGGAGCAACTTCAACGCTGTCAGAAGACGGCGCTGAAGTTACTTTTAAAACATAATAAATTATTTCATTCCCCACTATCCATGGCGGCCTGGAGGGGGAATAGTATTTAATACGGCCGGGACTTGTGCGGCAGCACAATCAGCCATATACCGGCTGAATCCTGCGCCCAAGTCTCCAGCGCCGTTATCTCTCGTACGCGTAAATAATCTCAGTTGATGGGCACAAGCAATTACAAATTATTATAAAAATAGTCGTCTGATTGGATTTTTGTCAAACCAAAATTTGGATTTTCTTGTTGGTTGTGATAGATAGGAAGCAAAGATTGGTTCATTGATGGTGTAATGAACGATTTTCCTTCTGATCAGAATTTCTGATCACTCAAACTATTTTTAGCTAGAAATTGGACCGTTAGTGGCCACCTTCACACCTGATCTGCTGCATGATTGTTCAGGGTCTGTGGCTAAATGTATTCGAGGCGGAGGATCAACAAAATAGCCAGGCAACTGGTATTGTTTAAAAGGAAATATGGCACAACTCTCACTACAGTTGTCCTTTAAACACACATTGGGTTACTGATGTAATTTATTTGTTTTTGTTAGGTTCAGGTCTTTCTCCTCACAATCCATGAATATGGCATTAGTGCAGGCACTAGGACGGAGCTGGGTAAACTACGGCCAAAGGGCCAGTGTGCTATAAATAGGAGACCGGATCCCTCTCCTCATTCCCTGCAGAGTCCCAAGCAGGAAATAAGATGCATGAATGCTCCTAACCACCGTGTGATTTGCTCGTAGCACAACCGTGGTACTCCAGTAGCATGGCTGCTACTGCGGTAATTATAGTAGTAGCCACTGCGCTAATGGAGTACCGTGGTCACGCTACGAGAGCATCGGGCAGCAGTTAGCAGTGTACGTTACTCTGACAGGACTGCGCGCTAATAGTAACCCGCGCTGTGTGTGCGTGGTAGATTTAATGCTACTTGATGCATCAAGCTCTTTGTTACAAAAGAATACATTCTCTTGCATAGTGTATACACCGCTCAGAGGTTCCTGTGTTCGTATGTGTCCTAACTCTGGCCCTATAACACAAACATGCAAACATTTAATGTGTCCTGAAACCTGAGGATAAGGAGCACATATCCTGCTGTCCTCTTTGGCAGTGCATATATATATATCTCATCTAATGCAGCGCTGCACACAGAGTATATTGTCTTGTCACTAACTTTCCTTCAGAGGGGCTCACAATATAATCCCTACCATAGTCATAAAACGTAGTGTAGGGCGGCAGCAATCACATACCACCAAAAGGTAGCTCTATTTGTGAGAAGAAAATGAGGTAAAATTAATTTGGGTGCTAAATTGTATGACCGAGCAATAAAAAAAGTTGTGAAGCGCTAAATTGTAAAAAATGGCCAGATCACTAAGGGGTATAAACCTCTGGTCCTCAAGTGGTTAAGTTTTAAGAGAGGCGCTAAAGAGGGTGTGGCCAACAAAACAGCAAAGTCGTTAACCCTCTGCACACTCTAGTACAGGGATTGTGGAAATATGATATCAGTTGGGATATTTTCTTTCATGAAACAGACCTGGAGACGAGTACTTCCTCTGTATTGTCATATGTTAATTTCTGTGTGGACACCATCACTGTCAACAAAAGAATTACGGTTTACCCAAATCATAAACCATGGATAACAAAATAACTTAAGGGACTTCTAAAGAATAGAAACAAAGCTTTTAAAATACAGGACAAAGAAGCATATTCTTCAGCCAGAGCAAGTCTGAAAAAAGGCATACGAAATGCAAAACTTAAATACAAACAAAGGATTGAGGAAAACTTTGAAAATGACTCAAACCCAAGGAGGATGTGGCAAAGCATTCAACTATTCACAGATTACAAAAAGAAGAATAGCACTCAATATACACTGGACAATAACATCCCCAGCCTAGCAGAGGAACTTAACAACTTCTTTGCTAGATTTGAAAAAGACAACAATCGGCCTCCAGTCAACTTTGGGCCCACTACAGACTCACAGCCATTAATCCTTCACATACAGTGAAGCAAGCACTCACAAATATCAACACCAGGAAAGCTGCAGGTCCTGATGGTGTGCAAGGACGTGTGCTCCAGGCCTGTGCTGGTCAACTAGCGAAAGTTTTTACACAAATATTCAACCTCTCTCTGTTCTTGGGTGTAGTCCCATCATGCCTTAAATCTACAACCATTGTGCCAGTCCCAAAAAATCCTAGGATAACCTGTCTTAATGATTATCGACCAGTTGCTCTAACCCCTGTCATCGCCAAGTGCTTTGAACGACTGGTAGCCACACACATCAAGACCTCCATCCCAGCAAATCTAGATCAACACCAGTTTGCTTACCGAACAAATAGATCGACTGAGGATGCCATCTGTGTAGCTCTCCATGCTGCCCTCTCACACCTGGAAAAGCCCAACTCTTATGTTAGGATGCTCTTTGTTGACTACAGCTCAGCATTTAACACCATTGTACCTATCCAGCTGACCAACAAACTCCATGCACTAGGTCTTGCTCCCTCCATATGTACTTGGTTATTGGACTTCCTTACTAATCGCCCTCAAACTGTCAGACTAGGAAAACAGACATCCTCCACCCTTACCCTGAGCACTGGCGTGCCACAGGGCTGTGTATTAAGCCCTCTCCTCTATGCACTTTTCACCCATGACTGCCAGCCTATCCATACCTCAAACGTAATTGTTAAGTTTGCAGATGATACGACTGTCATTGGGCTTATATCAGACAATGAGGAAGCTGCATACAGAGAAGAAGTTAGGAACCTGACTGCATGGTGCGACATTAACAATCTGTTATTAAATACAAAGAAGACCAAAGAAATTATTCTGGACTTTAGGACCACCAAAAAGACTATTCACCTACCGCTAATGATCAATGCAGAGGCTGTGGAGAGAGTTTCCAGCTTCAAATTTTTGGGAGTCACCATCGCAGAGAACCTGTCCTGGGCTGACAATGCTTTAGCTCTAACTGGCAAAGCACAACAACGCCTCTACTTTCTGAGAAAACTAAGGAGCGCTAACCTCCCACAGAAGCTGCTGGTTAATATCTACAGATGCACTATAGAAAGCGTTCTGACCAATTGCATGACGGCCTGGTACAACAGCTGCACGAAGGCTACTAGAGAAGCCCTGCAGCGAGTTGTTAAAACAGCAGAAGCCATTATTGGCACTGAACTACCATCACGGAACTTTTGTATAATACTCGCAGCTTGAGAAGGGCCAAAAACATTATCAAAGACAACACTCACCCTGGAAATGCCTTGTTTGAGCTCCTTCCATCAGGTAAACGTTTTAGATCAACCCGCACACACACAAACAGACTGAAAGACAGCTTTTTCCCATCCGCCATAAACTTGATAAACTCTGAATCCTCTCTGTGTACACTGTGTACAAATTGTTTAAACATCTGTAATACCTGGCATACTTGTATAATTTCTTCTCTTCCTTGTTACTATCACTATGTTCCCTATATGCACCGTGGGGTTGTCATGAAAAGTAATTTCGTTGTGTTACACAATGACAATAAAGTGAATTGAATTGGGTGACACCGCGAGTTAAACATAAACCAATATTAAATTGAAAATGCTATTGTTTTATGAATCTCATATATACTGTACATGCGCTTAAGCTGCTTAACAGAAAAGTCCTGAACCTCCCCGAATGTCTCCCGTAGCCCCCTATGCAGAGCATGCATTGGAAGAGTAGCCCCACTATGCAAAGTAAGTGTCCACAGCTACAGTTACCTTTCCCGGCTCTGAGCGGCAGTCCTTGCAACTGCCCTGTAGCTTCGTAAGTTTCCGAGCTCTCATGAGCTGTCATGTGCCCACAATGAAGCTTGGAAGTATCAGGCGGAATTCAAAGCTGCAAAGAAGATACAAAGGACTACAGCTGCCGGTGCTGTGACTGATTGTGCTTCCCTAAAATTTGCACTGCCCTGCATACGCAGTAGAATCCTATCCTGTACTTACCCCAGAGTCCATGGCGGCCTAGAGGAGAAATAGCAATCTACACCACCCGGAAAATTGCCACTGAGCATGCGCATGAAGGCTGCACAATTGGACACTGCACCGGAGTCGGGAGTGTTAACTATAGCTACAGGCATTGTCACGGAAGAGCCGTGAGAAAAGAACGCAATCGGTTTTCTGCACCGATTGTCGTTTACGTGCCAGATGAAAATTGGATGTTTAGGGCCTCGCAGACTTCAGCCTTGGGGGTCTTCTTTTGGGAATCTGCCCTTTCATAGTTTCTTTTTATGGGAATTAATTTGTTCTCCAGGGAAGCCAGTGTTTACATTCAATTACCTGGTTCAAAGAAACATCTCTCTCAGCTAAGTGTGTTTCAGTACCATTTGGCCTAAACTACTTTAACCACTTCGGGACCACAGTCTTTTCGCCCCTTAAGGACCAGAGCCTTTTTCTCCATTCAGACCACTGCAGCTTTCACGGTTTATTGCTCGGTCATACAACCTACCACCTAAATGAATTTTACCTCCTTTTCTTGTCACTAATACAGCTTTCTTTTGATGCTATTTGATTGCTGCTGCGAGTTTTACTTTTTATTATATTCATCAAAAAAGACATGAATTTTGTCAAAAAAATGACTTTTTTAACTTTCTGTGCTGACATTTTTCAAATAAAGTAAAATTTCCTATACATTTGAGCGCGAAAGTTATTCTGCTACATGTCTTTGATAAAAAAAAAAACATTCAGTGTATATTTATTGGATTGGGTAAAAGTTATAGCGTTTACAAACTATGGTGCCAAAAGTGAATTTTCCCATTTTCAAGCATCTCTGACTTTTCTGCGCACCTGTCATGTTTCATGAGGGGCTAAAATTCCAGGATAGTACAAATACCCCCCAAATGACCCCATTTTGGAAAGAAGACATCCCAAAGTATTCAGTGAGAGGCATGGTGAGTTCATAGAAGATTTTATTTTTTGTCACAAGTTAGCGGAAAATGACAGTTTGTGACAAAAAAAAAAAAAAAAAAAAGTTTCCATTTCTTCTAACTTGCGACAAAAAAAAATGAAATCTGCCACGGACTCACTATGCTCCTCTCTGAATACCTTGAAGTGTCTACTTTCCAGAATGGGGTCATTTGTGGGGTGTGTTTACTGTCCTGGCATTTGGGGGGTGCCTAATTGTAAGCACCCCTGTAAAGCCTAAAGATGCTCATTGGACTTTGGGCCCCTTAGCGCAGTTAGGCCGCAAAAAAGTGCCACACATGTGGTATTGCCGTACTCAGGAAAAGTAGTATAATGTGTTTTGGGGTGTATTTTTACACATACACATGCTGGGTGGGAGAAATATCTCCGTAAATGACAATTTTTTTATTTTTTTTACACACAATTGTCTATTTATAGAGATATTTCTCCCACTCAGCATGGGTATGTGGAAAAATACACCCCAAAACACATTATACTACTTCTCCTGAGTACGGCGATACCACATGTGTGGCACTTTTTTGCACCCTAACTGCGCTAAGGGGCCCAAAGTCCAATGAGTACCTTTAGGATTTCACAGGTCATTTTGAGAAATTTCGTTTCAAGACTACTCCTCACGGTTTAGGGCCCCTAAAATGCCAGGACAGTATAGGAACCCCACAAATTACCCCATTTTAGAAAGAAGACACCCCAAGGTATTCCGTTAGATGTATGGTGAGTTCATAGAAGATTTTTTTTTTTTGTCACAAGTTAGCGGAAATTGATTGTAATTGTTTTTTTTCACAAAGTGTCATTTTCCGCTAACTTGTGACAAAAAATAAAATCTTCTATGAACTCGCCATTCTCCTAACGGAATACCTTGGGGTGTCTTCTTTCTAAAATGGAGTCATTTGTGGGGTTCCTATACTGCCCTGGCATTTTAGGGGCCCTAAACCGTGAGGAGTAGTCTTGAAACCAAATGTGGCAAAATGACCTGTGAAATCCTAAAGGTACTCATTGGACTTTGGGCCCCTTAGCGCACTTAGGGTGCAAAAAAGTGCCACACATGTGGTACCGCCGTACTCAGGAGAAGTAGTATAATGTGTTTTGGGGTGTATTTTTACACATACCCATGCTGGGTGGGAGAAATATCTCTGTAAATGACAATTATTTGATTTTTTTTACACACAATTGTCCATTTACAGAGAGATTTCTCCCACCCAGCATGGGTATGTATAAAAATACACCCCAAAACACATTATACTACTTCTTCTGAGTACGGCGATACCACATGTGTGACACTTTTTTGCAACCTAGGTGCGCTAAGGGGCCTAACGTCCTATTCACAGGTCATTTTGAGGCATTTGGATTCTAGACTACTCCTCACGGTTTAGGGCCCCTAAAATGCCAGGGCAGTATAGGAACCCCACAAGTGACCCCATTTTAGAAAGAAGACACCCCAAGGTATTCTGTTAGGAGTATGGTGAGTTCATAGAAGATTTTTTTTTTGTCACAAGTTAGCGGAAAATGACACTTTGTGAAAAAAAAAACAATACATATCAATTTCCGCTAACTTGTGACAAAAAATAAAATCTTCTATGAACTCATCATACACCTAAAAGAATACCTTGGGGTGTCTTCTTTCTAAAATGGGGTCACTTGTGGGGTTCCTATACTGCCCTGGCATTTTAGGGGCCCTAAACCGTGAGGAGTAGTCTTGAACCCAAATGTCTCAAAATGACCTGTGAAATCCTAAAGGTACTCATTGGACTTTGGGCCCCTTAGCACAGTTAGGCTGCAAAAAAGTGTCACACATGTGGTATCGCCGTACTCAGAAGAAGTAGTATAATGTGTTTTGTGGTGTATTTTTACATATAACCATGCTGGGTGGGAGAAATATCTCTGTAAATGACACATTTTTGATTTTTTTTACACACAATTGTCCATTTACAGAGAGATTTCTCCCACCCAGCATGGGTATGTGTAAAAATACACCACAAAACACATTATACTACTTCTCCTGAGTATGGCGATACCACGTGTGACAC
This sequence comes from Hyperolius riggenbachi, assembly GCF_040937935.1. Classification (NCBI taxonomy): domain Eukaryota; kingdom Metazoa; phylum Chordata; class Amphibia; order Anura; family Hyperoliidae; genus Hyperolius; species Hyperolius riggenbachi. The sequence goes on along the minus strand of NC_090649.1, from coordinate 255,469,593 downwards.
TTTTTTGCAGCCTAGGTGCGCTAAGGGGCCCAACGTCCTATTCACAGGTCATTTTGAGGCATTTGTTTTCTAGACTACTCCTCACGGTTTAGGGCCCCTAAAATGCCAGGGCAGTATAGGAACCCCACAAGTGACCCCATTTTAGAAAGAAGACACCCCAAGGTATTCCGTTAGGGGTATGGTGAGTTCATAGAAGATTTTATTTTTTCTCACAAGTTAGTGAAAAATGACACTTTGTGAAAAAAACAATAACAATCCAATTTCCGCTAACTTTTGACAAAAAATAAAATATTCTATGAACTCATCATACACCTAACAGAATACCTTGGGGTGTCTTCTTTCTAAAATGGGGTCACTTGTGGGGTTCCTATACTGCCCTGGCATTTTACGGGCCCAAAACTGTGAGTAGTCTGGAAACCAAATTTCTCAAAATGACTGTTCAGGGGTATAAGCATCTGCAAATTTTGATGACAGGTGGTCTATGAGGGGGCAAATTTTGTGGAATCGGTCATAAGCAGGGTGGCCTCTTAGATGACAGGATGTATTGGGCCTGATCTGATGGATAGGAGTGCTAGGGGGGTGACAGGAGGTGATTGATGGGTGTCTCAGGGGGCGGTTAGAGGGGAAAATAGATGCAATCAATGCACTGGGGAGGTGATCGGAAGGGGGTCTGAGGGGGATCTGAGGGTTTGGCCGAGTGATCAGGAGCCCACACGGGGCAAATTAGGGCCTGATCTGATGGGTAGGTGTGCTAGGGGGTGACAGGAGGTGATTGATGGGTGTCTCAAGGTGTGATTAGAGGGGGGAAATAGATGCAAGCAATGCACTGGCGAGGTGATCAGGGCTGGGGTCTGAGGGCGTTCTGAGGTGTGGGCGGGTGATTGGGTGCCCGCAAGGGGCAGATTAGGGTCTAATCTGATGGGTAACAGTGACAGGTGGTGATAGGGGGTGATTGATGGGTAATTAGTGGGTGTTTAGAGGAGAGAATAGATGTAAACAATGGATTTGGGAGGTGATCTGATGTCGGATCTGCGGGCGATCTATTGGTGTGGGTGGGTGATCAGATTGCCCGCAAGGGGCAGGTTAGGGGCTGATTGATGGGTGGCAGTGACAGGGGGTGATTGATGGGTGGCAGTGACAGGGGGTGATTGATGGGTGATTGACAGGTAATCAGTGGGTTATTACAGGGGAGAACAGATGTAAATATTGCACGGGCGAATTGATAAGGGGGGGGTCTGAGGGCAATCTGAGCGTGTGGGCAGGTGATTGGGTGCCCGCAAGGGGCAGATTAGGGTCTAATCTGATGGGTAACAGTGACAGGTGGTGATAGGGGGTGATTGATGGGTAATTAGTGGGTGTTTAGAGGAGAGAATAGATGTAAACAATGGATTTGGGAGGTGATCTGATGTCGGATCTGCGGGCGATCTATTGGTGTGGGTGGGTGATCAGATTGCCCGCAAGGGGCAGGTTAGGGGCTGATTGATGGGTGGCAGTGACAGGGGGTGATTGATGGGTGGCAGTGACAGGGGGTGATTGATGGGTGATTGACAGGTAATCAGTGGGTTATTACAGGGGAGAACAGATGTAAATATTGCACGGGCGAATTGATAAGGGGGGGGTCTGAGGGCAATCTGAGCGTGTGGGCAGGTGATTGGGTGCCCGCAAGGGGCAGATTAGGGTCTAATCTGATGGGTAACAGTGACAGGTGGTGATAGGGGGTGATTGATGGGTAATTAGTGGGTGTTTAGAGGAGAGAATAGATGTAAACAATGGATTTGGGAGGTGATCTGATGTCGGATCTGCGGGCGATCTATTGGTGTGGGGGGGTGATCAGATTGCCCGCAAGGGGCAGATCAGGGGCTGATTGATGGGTGGCAGTGACAGGGGGTGATTGACGGGTGATTGACAGGTGATTGACAGGTGATTGACAGGTGATTGACAGGTGATCAGGGGGGATAGATGCATACAGTACACGGGGGGGGGGGGGGGGGTCTGGGGGGGGTCTGGGGAGAATCTGAGGGGTGGGGGGGTGATCAGGAGGGAGTAGGGGGCAGATTAGGGACTTAAAAAAAAAATAGCGTTGACAGATAGTGACAGGGAGTGATTGATGGGTGATTAGGAGGGTGACTGGGTGCAAACAGTGGTCTGGGGGGTGGGCAGGGGGGGGTCTGAGGGGTGCTGTGGGCGATCAGGGGGCAGGGGGGGGGGAAATCAGTGTGCTTGGGTGCAGACCAGGGGGGCTGCAGCCTGCCCTGGTGGTCCCTCGGACACTGGGACCACCAGGGCAGGAGGCAGCCAGTATAATAGGCTTTGTATACATTACAAAGCCTATTATACACTGTTGCAGCGGCGATCCGGATGCCAGTAACCCGCCGGCGCTTCCGAACGGCCGGCGGGTTACGGCGAACGGGGGGCGGAGCCAGTCCCCGGCGGCTGATCGCGTCACGAATGACGCGATCGCCGCATAGCCACTCCCGCAGCCGCCCCCGCCGATGGGCGTATTGCGGTCGTTTGGGCCCAGACTTTGCCGCCGCCCATCGGCTGGGGGCGGTCGTTATGTGGTTAAGAATGCAGGAAGCCCACAGCAGGGAGCCTATTGAGAATTTGGTCTCCGGCAGCCACAACGGAGCCGTGTAGCCAGCCTTAGGACTACATGGAGTATATGATTTTTGCTTGTTTAAGGGATACCGTTTAAATGAGAGGTATGGAAATTATATCATTCTGCTGGTCCGGATCTGGTGAATATTTTAATATTAAATTGGTGCCACTGACATTCCCAGAACCCGATGTATTCAGCTGCTTTGTGCCAGAGCATGTGACCCTCATCACGTATGATGTCATATGAACTGTCATATTCTGAGGAATATTAATCTGTGGTTGTTATGTGGGTGCAGGAAGCGCAAGATGAGATATAAAACATTTCATATTTGTTGGACACAAGAAACCCACCCAGTAGGTTAACCGCACCCTGTCCAACCCATGGGCTGATCCTGAGACCCCACTCAAAAATGTGGGTCATTCAAAAGAACATGACAGGGAATCCTCCCCCAGTCCTCCGTATTCCATCGTTACAAAAGCCTGCTACTAGTCAGAGGACCATGTGGCTGGCGGCTATTTCCCTGAACTGAAACAAAGGATTGTTCCTTGTGCTCAGAATTCACAAAGGTCATTTTCATATGAACTTAAGTATTCGTTTATTTCTTCCCTTACTTTTATTTTTATACTGTGCTACTATTGTCTCTATATAAATTGTTGATTTTAATGATTTTCTGTACATATTAATTATTTAGATTGCATTTAAAAATAAAAGACTTCTAAAAGTCATATATTGATTTCTCAGCTAAACCTACTACTCATCCACACAAAAAACGAATCCTAGCTTCTGAAGATTCACTACCGAGAATTGTTATTAGTCATAACAGGGTGTGTTTTAACCGTTTTATTTGCAGGTATTAGTTATCAGGCAGATTGGGCTTCTCTTCCCATGAAAAAGAGATGGTGGCATCCTAGTATTTTGTGTTTTATAGATCGCAAGCCTCCTAGTCTGTCTGCAGTCAAGATCCAGCGGTTTCTGTGCACCGACTGCAACCACAAGATTGCATGGTCTGTGTGCTGAAACCGATTGGAAGGCATTTTGCGGTCCAGTCACTAGAGGGTGTGTGACAGGCATGCTTCCAACATTGCATTGGGGATGATCAATGAGATGCAAATTGTTCCAAAATTATGCTAATTTGTATGCAAATGTATGCAGTTTGAAAGTGGACCAATCAATTTAAATCTAGGTTTAAATTGATTGATGCATTTTCAAGCTGCATACGTTTTGCATAAAAATTTGGATCAACTCGGAACAATTTGCATATCTGTGATCATCCCTAATCTGCATAGGGGGCACAGCACACAAGTTCAATGTAAAGCAGCAGACCCTCCACATTTTACTTTTTTTTGGGGGGGGGGGGGGTGAAGTAGAAGAAAAGTCGGCTTATACATAAACCACTGAGCACGACTAGTAAAAAGAGACGTGATTAAATTATACCTGATGTGGATATTTATTCATCTTAGATGACAAGGCAAGAAATGTTTTTCTATTTGGCCCAGACTTTTGGCATTCCAGAAGAATATCACGGTCTTCATCTCTGTTATCACAAATAATAAAACGTGAACAGGTTATATTACATATGAAATATAAAAACAATGTATGAACATTTGCATTAGCTCTTACAATGCTGGTCATTTGTCCACATACAGTGAGCAGTTTTATTGGATTCATTCAACGTTTCCACTACACGTGGATTCTGGATGCAGAAAAAAATGACTCCAATTAATGCCTATGGGCATGTTTCCACTAACGTTTTCATTGTATGGGAAACAATGCATGATGCAGAAATGTGCAAATCATGTTTAGTGGAAACCGGCCCATAGGCTTTCATTGGAGTCAGTTTTTCTGCATCCAGAATCCACGTGTAGCGGAAACAGGTGCTAAATAGCCACATCCAGAAATCTGGATGCAGAAGAACTGATCCAGAACTAGTGGAAATAGGCCCTTAGGCTTCTACCATCTCCTAACACTAATCCTCCTTTTAGCTAGTCCTAAAACTAACCCTACTGTTACAGGGAACCTGAGGTGAGAGACATACGGAGGCTGCCAAATGTATTTCCTTTCAAAAAATGCCAGTTCCCTGGCAGTCCTGCTGATCTATTTGGCTGCAGTAGTGTCTGAATCACACCTGAAACAAGTATGCAGCTAAGCTTTTAAGATTTTGTCAAAAACATCTAATATGCATATGCTTCTTCAGGGTCTATGGCTAAAAGTATTAGAGATAGATGATCATCAGGACTGCCACGCCATTTGTATTGTTTAAAAGAAAATAAATATGTCAGCCTCCACATGTCTCTCACCTAGGGTTCCCTTTAAAGGGACTCCGAGCAGTAAATAAATACAAAAATTGCTCCCGGCGACACTGGGCCCGCACATGCGCAGTACTGTCACGCTGGCCTTCGTGGTGACAACTGACGTCATCTTTCAGGAAGGAGCCCGACACTCGGGCCCAGTGTCGCCGGGAGCCATTTCTGGCCAGGCCCTGGGAGAGGAGGCAGAGGGACGCCGGGGGACCTACCGACCTACGATGGGGTGGAGAAAGCCCCAGGTAAGTTCCGATTTTGTATTTATTTACTGCTCGGAGTCCCTTTAACCCCATGCCTAAACATTACCTGTCCCTTCTTTACCCAAGTTTGTGCTTCGAAAGGGGGGTTAGGGTTCGGCACCACCAGGATGAGGGTTTAAAGGATACCAGAGCCGAACATTAAAATAAAAATGGGGAAGCAGGCATGTACTAGGTGCAGTCCAGATGCCCACTACTCCCCCCGTTCTCCGTCCCCCTCCTTCATATCGTAATTGCTCAATGCAGCTGAGTCCAGGTCGCCGGAGTCGGGCAGTAGTGTGCAGACACGCGTGGCCAGGAGCGGTCTGCGCATGACGGTACAATGATGTCATTGTGCCATCATGTGCAGAGCACTCCTGGCCGTGCACACATGGGGGCGGGTTCTGTGCAAAAGTAGAGTTAGGTTATAGTAAACTATTGGTAAAGATTACTAATATTTTAGTATCAAAATTAAGTAGCAGAATATTGGTAATTTTACCCATATTCTACTAGTGGCTATCCCCGGCGCCTTTTTAACAAGGTGCCTTTTTTACATGTATGCCCTATAACTAGCCATTCAGAAGTAGATGGAATGGTTAAAAATGGAGACACCGAGAGTAGTGTCTCCATTTTATAGTGTAGCATGTCAAAAACAATAGGGAATAATGGTTAGTGAGACAGGTATACTCACAAACATGGGTAACCGCACAGGCAACCACTGTATAGGCAGGTAAGGATATTAGACCTGTCCTCACTCAGGATTAAGAAGTCGCTCTCTGTAGTTCAGGAAGAAAGGGGTAGGTCAACCCTACACAAAGGGTGGACACAGTATCGCAGTAAAAGAACAGAGGCGCCAGCAGGATAAAAGTAGATAAAACCTTTGAAAATTTGCTAGGAGGAAGTGGTGGAATTACCTCCAGAAAGCAGACTCGAAATACTGTTTGAATAATAATACACACATTTATTGTATAGTACCCCAAGGATGCAACACATTTCGCAGGCACAGCCCGCTTCATCTGGCAATAAGGTGGGGACAAGCAGAATTTCGGCAGTAACAAGTATAGCGCCTCTGTGAAGCGGAGGCGCTATACTTCTTACTGCAAATGCAAATTGAGTGCAGCATGGAACTGGTCCAATTAAAAACAGTAAGAAAGGTATTTGACTAGTTTAAAGAGAACCCGAGGTGGGTTTCTGCAATCAATATAGAACACAGAGGCACATTCTGCATACTATCACCAGCCGCCTCCCGTGCTCTGCTGTCCCCCCCTAGAAAAAACGCCCCACTAGCGACAAACAGATTGTCGCTAGCTGGCTATTTACATTGATGCTGCCACTCACTGCCGCTCCCCCGCCTCCTTTATATCGCGGCTCCCCGCCTGCGTCCCTTCCCTCCCCGCCTTTGTAAGCTTCCTCCAATCGGCATACGGAGGTGGGGAGGGAAGGGATGCAGGCAGGGAGCCACGATATACAGGAGGCGGGGGAGCGGCAGTGAGTGGCAGCATCAATGTAAACAGCAGATTAGCGACAATCTGTGTGTTGCTAGCCTGGCGGTTTTTATAAGGGGGGACAGCAGAGCACAGGGGGTGGCTGGAGGCACACTAAAAGGGCACATAGGCTGGTAAAAGTATGCAGAATGTGCCTCTGTATCCTATTACTGATTGCAGAAACCCACTTGGGGTTCTCTTTAATTCCAAGCAGCATACAATTTGCATAAAGATGGTCATCTCTATTATGAAAGGGAGTGAAAGGGGGTGGGGGGAGGCTTTCTGAAATTACCTCAAAACCGATATTGCCTCAACAGCACTTGGTTACAAACCGTGGCCTGGGGCATCGGGTCCTGATCTGTGTGGGTGACAGTCCTCCTGCATGTGTACAAGGCCTTAGAACTGACATGTTAATTGATAGAAGTACTCTGATAGACACAACCTTTTCTTAGTTTGCATAAAATGATTAAAGAAAAAAATTGTACAAAATTTTTTTTTTTTTTTTTTTTTGGTGAGCAAGTGGTGGAAGAAAGAAAGAAAGAAGGCCAAGTTTCATTTGCACTATTTACATTCAGAATTTTTATCCTTACACAGTAACAGACAAATTGTTTACCTTTTCCATGATACAACCACTTCTCCTTTCCTTTTAACAACATTCTTTGCTGATATCCCACCACTTGAGGAATGTTCACTTGAAGAAATTTTTACATTGGTTTTACTGGCAGTTGTCCTTTGTTTCCTGTGCAAAGATTCCCTGGTCATATGCTTGTCACGTTCTTCCACTGTGTCATGCCCTTGGCCATCAATTTCAGCCTCAATGTCCGGTAAAACAGAAATTTTGCGCCTTTTTGATGATGGTTCTTCTTTTGATAATTTCCTTTTCTTTCTGTTTGGACTGGAGTCCGTGCATTCATGTTTTGCTAGATTCTCCACAGACTCAACTGCACATGCAGTTTGACTGTTTGCAGCTGTTTTTGCATTTGTTGACAATATTGTGTCAGTAAGAGGTATTTCCACACATTCTGCCCCCACCTCGTCATCATCCCACTCAGTTTTTTCTGTACTGGTCATCACGGTTATGTCACAGCCCATGAAATAATTCTCCACATTACCTACTTCTGGTACATCGGCTTCATCTGGGCCTGCTAAATTTTGGTTTATGGTATCAGGTGATCCATTAACAAATTCTATGGTTTGGGGTGATGTGCACACAAGTGGTTTCATATTTTCAAAGTTACCAGATTTATCTTGAATATGTAAGAAGCTTGACATTTCAGAAACTTCAACTATGGACTTACTAAGTAAATTAGTTTCTGTTTTAGGCATGCCATCATCAGAGACTTCATGCTGTAATTTTTCATCAGGGGAGGGACAATGTGTACTTTCCAATTTATTTGCAACAGCATTATCTGTTTCTGCTACAGATGAGCAATCAGACACTGGAGAGCTAGATGATATGGCACGTCTTATTTTAACAATGAAATGGTCATTAGACTTCTCCATTATTACGGCTTGCATGGGTTCACTTGGACAGCACTGGAAGCCATCAAGATCAGTTGAATTTGCCAGTGAAGACATGCTAGAATTGTCAGAATCCAAAGTTAAATGTATGTCTTGTTCTGTGGCATCTTCCTCATCAAGCACAGCATCTTCATTATAATGTGCAGTGACTTGAGATGATGATTCAAGAGCACAAGCTGGTTTAAGGAAACTAAGATGGGAATCAGATTTTAAGGGAGAAGGAACAGTCAGAGATACAGCAAGATCCTCAACGAGGAGAGAATAGGACTTCAGCCTGTCGTCGGAGGTTGAAAAAAGTCTGCTGGAGGAGGTGCTGGAAGGAACTTCTAGTAAACAACTTTCATCAAACACATCAGGATTCAGAACTGCCTCAGGCCTAGGAAATGTATCTATACGTGGAGGAGAACTGGAAGACCAAGAATAATCAACCTTTATAGGGATTTTCAATTCTGTTATTGAACTTACTGTATCATATTTCAGACTTGAAGTGCCTTGCTTCTCTGGAGTGTCCAAAAGCCACATGCTTTCATGTGCAGTATTAAGCTCTAAATTGTCAGAATCATGAAGCAAACTTTTAAAAATGTCACCCATATGATCATCACTTACCAAATTAAATGATAAACTTCCAGAATCTTGTAGTTCTTTTGGACAATCAGTGGAAGTATCCGGTTTAGCAGGAGAGGTAATGCAACTCTTTGACTTTGGGCTGGTATGACAAGGTTTAAACCCAGTTTTGTCAACAGTGGTACTCAATGAATCATTTAAAAACTTATTTGCAGCACTCGAGCTACCTGCACATTGTGATTTTGTGTGTACCTCTGTCTGACAGGGAAAATCCAAACGTCTTACTTCAGTCCCAGGTTTATCCTTACATTTCTTGCTTACAGTTTGAGATTTTTGTGTCTTAGTAGATTTGTGAGCTCTTGTAGAGGAGTTGCTATTTCTTTTCTCCTCTTGATCATGTTCAAGTTTGGCCTTGTCACAGAGTGTTACAATCGCTCCTTTAAGGGTGTCAAATAAGGAATCAAGTTGTTCTTCTACAAATTTCCATAGTCTCTTCTTCATGTCTATTAACTGCTGTTGAAAGATTCGGTCTACAATCCCATTCTTTTTCAGTTGCTTTAATCTAGATTCAATAAGTTTGCACAGTTTGCGTTGCAATTTTTCTGGTGAGCAACACAAGCTTGACCAGTCCAGTTTGATCACAAGAGTGGTGTAATATAATGTTGTCACCTCTATATAACGATGAAATTGGGACAGTGGAAAGAGAATCTTAAATTTCATATACCTTTTTCTTACAAGCTTCTTTATGCTAAGTAACATATGCAGCACTTCCTGAATGCAGATTGGAGTAGCAATATTTATTACTTCATCAAGGCAACAGGAACCAGGTGAGTTCTTATGTTTCTGAGTTGGCAGTACACTCTGTTTTGAATGTCCATAATCTTTTGCTTTTCGCTGTAAGTTTCCATAATCCTTTGCTTTTTGCTCAGTTTCATCAACTGGTTGTTTTAGTGGTGAAATTATTCCATTTGACTTGGCCAAAGAGGCTAACTTAGTTTCTGGATTTACTGGTCTATTTTTCACATTTGTAACTTTTACAGGTTCTGTTTGGTTTGGAATTCTTTTAGAATAGGAAGACTGTTCAAGTTCCAGTTCTTCATCACTTATGATCTCCCCTTCCTCAATTTCATCAGAAGAAATCTCTATAGGAAAAGCTGACTCAATATTGTTGACAGGTTTACAATTCTCTTTGTTCAGTTCATTGGGAGTACTTGTGCTCACTCCTGCTGAAAAAAAAATTGACAGACAAAAAGACAGAGGACAAAATAGTTAATATTTTACAACATAAAATTCAATGTGCAGTCAATATGTACAGTTTTCTAGATATTACGGTAGATTTGAGACAGGCATACTAGTAATGTCTTTTCCAGCAAATTTTTGGCAAGCCCATCACAAGATTTAGCTCTTCCTCACAGGCAGTAAACCACCAACACCTCCTTCAAAGGGAACCTGAGGTGAGAGGGATATGGAGGCTGCCATATTTATTTCCTTGTAAACAATGCCAGTTACCTGGTAGTCCTATTGATCTTCTGGCATTAAGTAATATCCGAGTCAAAACACTGGAACAAGCATGTGGCTAATCCAGTAAAACCTGAGTTTGCTGTTCAGGGTCTATGGCTAAAAGTATTAGAGACACAGGAACAGGAGGAATGCCAGGCAACTGGTATTGTTTAAAAGGAAAATAAATATGGAAGCCTCCAGTATTCCTCTTACTTCAGGTTCCCTTTAAAAATGCAGACCTTTGTCCCCTCATCATTTGTATAGCAATCAATCAATCAATCAATCAATCAATCAATCAAGGGCAGAAGCACAAGGAAATATATACCCCAGTGACTGTATAATTCACTAAACCAACCAACTGCAGTGGCTTAAAGGAATACTTAAGTCTGATGAAAAAAAATACTTTTACTCCCCGGGTATCCCCTCAGCCCCCTGCAGCTGAACCGGCCGACAGGCTGAGAACGCGGCTGATTACCAGCGTCCCCGGCCGCAATAGCATTATAGAGGGCGCTATTGCGGCCGGGGATGCGGATAATCAGCAGCATTCCCAGCCTGTCGGCCGGTGACGGCGAAACCGGAAGTGGCCGCCGGCGAGACCAGGTGCATCGGAGGGACACGGCGAGGGCACCGTTCAGCTGCAGGGGGCTGAGGGGAGCCCCGGGTGAGTAAAAGTATTTTTTTCATCAGACTTAAGTATCCCTTTAAGGCTTATTGGAAACCGTAGGGGTGATCAGGATATGCAAATATTTTCATGTTTATGCAAACTTATATGCAAATATATGCAGCTTGAAAATAGACCAATCAATTTAAACCTTAGTGGGACTTGATTGGTCCATTTTCAAGCGGCATATATTTGCATACAAATTTGCATAAACTCAGAAGAATTTGCATCCCTAGAAAAAGATACTATTATCATGTTATCCTTTTCTCCTGCAAGCATTTTATATGTGCAGTGTGAGTGAGGCAAGCAAGTAATCAAGCCTCGGGGCAGTACATCAACTTAGTATTTGTTTTTACAGGCTTGGTCCTGGGCTGACAAGAGAACCATCCTATAATGCTTCATGATGGTATGGGGGCTTGACCAGGTGGTGGGGTTCGCCTCAGCAGATGCAATCCAGTGTTGGGATTTCCAATCGGGGTCCACTCTACTGCGCAGGCACAAGCAGTCTGCGCAGTAGAGTGAACCCAATCGGACTTGGCTATTTCTGCTGGAGCCAGAGCGAAAAGCCACTAGTGCTCCTGCGCACAGTGGCAAGTTTTATTGTCGTCATTTGTCCGGGGGTCCCAGCACTGAATCGGGCTGGCGGAGGAAGACAGGGGAAGCCTCATTATAATCCAGAGGCTTACCCCTCCTGAAGTATCTTTCTTTTTGTTAAAGTTACAGGGTAACCACTTGAAGACCGCAGTGTTAACCCCCCCCTAAAGACCAGGCCAATTTTAGTTAAATAGGCCACTGCAGCTTTAAGGCCAAGCTGCAGGGCCGTAAAAAACTTAGCAAACAGGTGATTCCCCCTCCCCCCTCCTTTTCTCCCCACCAACAGAGCTCTCTGTTGGTGTAGTCTGATCGCTCCCCCAATGTTTTTTTTTTTGTTTTTTTTTTAGAAATATTTGTATTTCTATATCAAATGTGGCTTTTTTTTTCCACTACCCGCCCTCCCTCCCTCCCCTGGCCAGCCTATCAGCACGATCGGCTGTGATAGGCTTCAGCCTATCACAGCGGATATTAGCTTCCCTGTGTCCCAGGGGGACAGCCGTGTCACACGGCTGTCCCCAGTACAGCGCTGCTGCAGATCGCATCCCCGTACAAAGTAACTAGACGGCGTTTTCGCCATCTAACAGGTCTCCCGAGCGAAGGTGGAGCGGAGCTCCTCCTTCCAAGCAGGAGATGCACGCGATTTCTTGCTAGCCCCATAAACGGCCATTCACGCTAATCTGTTAACTTTACGGCCCATTTGAAGCAAAAATAAACATATGAGAGAATATGTGTACAGATAACAGATAACAAATAGAACATTAGTAGAAAAAGTAAAAAAACGGGGAGAAAAAGTCACTGCGTCTTATATTCCAAGTACAGGGAGTGCCCGACTTACAAACACCTGCCAAACCCCCACGATGTCGGGGACTCCCTGTATTGAAATCGTGCCCCCCTCCCCCTTTCTGTCCTCCACTACCCCTGACAGCAGGGCTCACCTCATCCATCTTCTCCAGTAGAGATTAGAGACTTCTCTCTCCTTCACTGCTCCTCCAGTGCTGGCTTCTGCAGATCGCATCATCAGTAGAAGCTGGCACTAAGGGAGCTGTGAAGGAGGGGAGAGGTCTCTAATCCCTGCTGGAGCTGATGGATGACGTGAACCATGCTGCCGCTGTAGTCATTTATTCAGGGGGAGCGGAGGACAGAAGGGGTCACACGGGGGACAAAAGGGGACTTATAACACATAGGGAACGCAGTAATCAGGGAGACACTCCTGGACTATGGACACACCTGGTTTCGTTTTTTTTTTCCTCTGGTTTTTGCCCTCTAAAGCTAGGTGTGTCTTATGGTCCACAGTGTCTTCTATTCCGAAAAATAAGGAATCGGTTTATCAAATAGCAGCAATCGGCTATAATAAAAGGATTGTAGTGCAGAGCAATAAAATGTTTGAACACTACAAAAAAACTTCTCATGCCTTAAGGGCTTGTTCACACTGAGTTTTTTTTCCCCCGCAAGCTTTTCTAAAAGCGCTAGTGTAATGAATTCCTATGTGAGTGTTCTCACATGAGCAATGAGCTTTCTTTCCAATCACAAATGTGTGTCTTGCACCATTTTCTGGGCGACTGCAAGGTATAGGAAAAATCGCAAATGGCTTTAAGAGCTCTTTAAAAGCGATTTTGTGAGCGTATTTTAAGCAAATTATCTTTAAAAGAAATTTCCAGGTCAGAGGGCACTTCCTGTTTGTCTGCACACACAAAAATCACAAATTGCACAACAAACAAGCATACAAAAATTAATAGCAAAAAATGTAAACTGCTCTACTGCCAGAAACTGCTTAACCTCCCTGGCGGTAAGCCCGAGCTGAGCTCGGGCTATGCCGCCGGGAGGCACCGCTCAGGCCGCGCTGGGCCGATTTGCATAATTTTTTTTTTGTTACACGCAGCTAGCACTTTGCTAGCTGCGTGTAACCTCCGATCGCCGCCGCTACCCGCCGATCCGCCGCTATACCCGTCGCCGCAGCCGCCCCCCCCCCCCCCCCCAAGACCACGTGCGCTGCCTGGCCAATCAGTGCCAAGCAGCGCTGTGGGGTGGATCGGATTCCCCTTTGACGTCACGACGTCGATGACGTCATCCCGCCCCATCGCCATGGCGACGGGGGAAGCCCTCCAAGAGATCCCGTTCTTTGAACGGGATCTCTTGATCTCCGTTCGCCGGCGCCGATCGGAGGGGCTGGGGGGATGCCGCTCAGCAGCGGCTATCATGTAGCGAGACATTGTCTCGCTACATGAAGAAAAAAAAAAAAAAAGGTCTTTGCTGCCCCCCTGGCGGATTTTAACAAACCGCCAGGGAGGTTAAAATCGTTCACAAAAGCGCTTAGTGCTTGCAATTTGTTGTGTGAACTAGGCCTAATTCCCATCTAAAATAACATATGCCACACCGCAAGCATACGGCAAGTAGCAGAGTTTTTTTTTTATGCTAGAGCCCTACCAACTACAATTGTAATTATAATAGTAATTGGTGCACTTTTTTGATACATGAGACATATGGCTGGCAATGGGGGTGGGGAAAGCTGAAGCAGGTACATGTCCAATAGTGACACCTATAAGCTCTCATGACTATTGTGAAATATGGTACTGTTGAGAATGTTGATTACAATTCAAACAGTATACACATTAAAGCAGAAATGCAAAGGGGAAAATATTTATATGATGCATTCTGACATGCAATAGGAAAATACTAATATCATGCATGCTGACATGCAATATTAAAGCAATTCTCAGAATATAAAAGATATACTACCTTCAGTTAAAATGCTCGCAGCAGAAGCCTTTGCAGTATGTTCAGGTGTATATGGATTCACTAAAGGTCTAGCTGGGCTTTTTAATGGACTGATGATTTTGGGTATAGTCCTTATGAAATTTAAGTCCATACTCATTACAGAGCTCTCATCATGTAAACATTGATCAGAATTTGAGGGTTCACAAATACCTTTTCTGATTTCAGTTATATTTGGTGTCAAGCTGCTTGTTTGGTCTGTAGGACGATCAGTTGGCTTCAAATGTCCATCATTTTCATCAGCTAAATTAGTCATGTTATTTTCTGAACAACTCTCACTACCACTACACCTGTCAATTTCAATGAACGAGTCCAGATCAATAATATCAGACTCATTTTCAACATTGTCCATATCTTTAGAACTTGTAGTCTCTTTATCACTGAGTAAAAGCTGCTGGCAATCTGAAGCAGACTGAATAGGCTCAACCACTGCCTTGCCCTCTTCAGGAGTCATGGTTGGCTGGTGTTCTTTGGAAATTGCTATATCATATTCTGCTGGTTTAGGCACCGAAACCGATTTTGTGTCATCTGCCATTTGTGTTCCTGATCCAGACATCTGTCCACTGTGCAATAAATCTGATGGTTTATTTTTGCTTAATTGGTGCCGAAACTCTTCTTCATTTTTCGCATTTTGACAAACTTTGGAAGATGCCTCTGTGGCTGCTAAACTAAAGTCAGCTTCGCTACTGGGGAGAGTGGAGATCACTGGTTCTTCATCCCGATATTTATTTTTTGCAGGAGAAAGTGTAAGATTAAGAGTCTCCATAAATGATAATTTCAAGTCCTTTTGGGAGTTAACCATCTCCTGACCAGTTGGGGCTTTTCCACAGTTTTGAGATGTTTCTTCTTTATGAAGACTATCTTGCATTCTGTTTTTATGTGACGATTGGGGAAGCAGGTTTCCTTCCTTTTGATGCACTCTAGGTTTGTGCATAAATGTCTGACTATCTTTTTCATCTCTAGATCTTTTCTTTTCACTCCTTTGATCGCTCTCAAGTTTCTTTTTGGTTGATGGTGGCTCAGTTTCAATTATGTCCAATTTTGAATTGTTGAGCTTCCTTGATTTTGACTCTTCGTTCCTGCTCAATTTTGACTCTTCCTTCCTGTCCAATTTTGACCCTTCCTTCCTGCTCGATTTTGATTCTTCATCCCTACCCGATTTTAACTGTTCGTTCTTGCCTGATTTTGAGCCTTCCTTTCTGCCCAAATTTGTGTTTTGCTTCCCGACCATTTTTGAGTTATCATTCCTGACAGGTTTTGGGTCTTTGACAGATTTTGAGTCTTCTTTCCTGACCGATTTTGAGTCTATATTCCTGACCGATTTTGAGTCTTCCCCTCTGACCGACTTTGAGTCTTCCCCTCTGACCGATTTTGAGTCTTCCCCTCTGACCGATTTTGAGTCTTCCCCTCTGACCGATTTTGAGTCTTCCCCTCTGACCGATTTTGAGACAGTGTCTCCATTCTTGGAATCAGTGTATCCTGAGTAAAGCTTATCTTTTCTTTCAAACTCACTAGTCCTTTTGCTATTAACTTCATCTGGGATGGAAGTCTTATGAGAACTTTCATTTTTTAGACTTGAAGAATGGGATCTTTTAGACTTATGTAGGTCATTGTTCTTTTCTGATGTTCTGTGCCTGTGCTCCACAGTTTTGTCTCGTTCATGTCCTTTAGACTCATTTTTTTGAGGAGATTTTTCATGCAGTATTAACTTTTCTTTTAAATGATGCGATTCTCGAAGTACATCATCTTTCGAAGAACTTGGCTTATGTGAGCTTGAATAGTGTTTCCGACTGCCTGTTTCACAATTCACATCTGATTTTGAATTTCTACTATCTTGAGATCTTTCATAGTTTGTTAGCTGTCCATAAGATTTCTCCTTCACTTCAGAATTACAACCATCAGTAACAGTTCTGATTGTAGACATATGTCCTTCAGTCCTTCGCCACCTATCTCTGTCTCTATTGTGACCTTCTGAATCAATTTCTTTTTTAGTCTCATCTATGTCTGACTTTTGTCCCAAAGCTGTTTTCTGTGATTGCACTTCCTCCTTACTTTGTCCAACGTCGGATAATTTTGATATAGCTTCAGAGTTATTTGTCTTGCAGTGTGCCTGTTCAGAACGATTTTTTGAAGAATAGCTATATGTCAGGACTTTATTAGAAACTTCTTTTCTTACATAGCCATCTTTATTTCTCATGTTGAAGTAATCTCCATCCTTTAATACTGCATTTGTACTTTGTGTACTTGGTAATGGTTCCGGCCTAAAATTGCGACCATTTCCTAGATAAGCCACCCTGTTCAAAGAAAGGAACATTCATTACATAAAAGCATAGAACACTGTACTTAAAAAATTATAGCTATACAACTTTCCTATGATAAAAAGTCTTGAAGGCCATTTCTAAAAAGATAGGATTTTGCATTTAGCATTTACACAGTGTCAAACCTTGTATAACTCAACAATTATGCAAAAAAGGCTATTAATGACTGTTGATGCTATGCAGAAGTGGTGATGGGGACAGTTGGAGGAGCAAACAGTGCAGCATCAGAGTAAGCAAGGCGAAAGGGGGGGACCAATGACCTCGGCCAGCGCTTGCCTGGTCTCTTACAGAGGCATCTAGAGAGGTCAGAGCCCGCTGTACGCTCACTACCGTCTTGCCACAATAGCAGTCTCGGGCAAGAACTGTCTAGTGCATCGCTGGGCAAGAACTGTATAATGCATAGCTAGGCAAACAACAGCCCACATGAGCTGTAAATCCGGCCCACCGCTAGGCGGGAGGATTCCTCTCCTCCCCTCCTGCAAAGTCGCCAGCGGGCCATAAGCGTGGGTTAACACTCACCTGATCGGTGCTTCCAGCATCGCATCCCTATTGCAACAGGGCGTCACATGATACACCGTCGAGACGTGCGAGCGTATTACACACTGGCACGTTCTGACAGTGTATGATGCGATGCCATGTTGCCATGGAGATGCAACGCTGGAAGCATTGATCAGGTGATTGTTAACCCTCACTTATTGCCTGCTTGCGACTTTGCAGGGAGAAAGGACATTTTTTTAGGAATGTGGCCTGTGATTTTCGTGGCTGTCAGCGCTGGATGCCCTCTGGTGAAGAGGAAGGGTGAAGCCTCTTTAGGATCCAGAGGCTTCCCCCTATTGAGGTAAGTACCCTCCTAGGGGCACTTTATTCACTACAGGCTTACTTTAAAGAGACTCTAACGAAAAAAGTTCCCCTGGGGGGTACTCACCTCAGGAGGGGGAAGCCTCTGGATCCTATGCAGGCTTCCCCCATCCTCCTGTGTCCCACGGCGGTCTCACTGCAGCCCATGGAACACACAGCCGACAATTTGTCAGGCTGTGCAATATTTACCTTTTCTGGCTCCAGCGGGCTCGCTGTTGCGGCTCTCTGCTTGGAAGTAGGTGGAACCTTCCGACCTCTGTCGGGTCCGCTCTACTACGCAGGCGCAGAAGACTTGCGCCTGCGCATTAGAGCGGACTGACAGAGATCGGCTATTTCCACCTATCTTCGGGCGGAGAGATGATACTGCGCCTGCGCTGGAGCCGGGAAGGTAAATATTTACATCCCTGCCGTTTGGGGAGCTTTATCGCCGTCGCCGTGGGACACAGGAGGAAGGGGGAAGCCTCAATAGGATCTGGAGGCTTCCCCCACCCGAAGTTAGTACCCCCCAGGGGAACTTTTTTTAGTTAAAGATTTTCTTTAAAATCACTTCCTGTCTTCAAGGAGACAGGAACTTTGCACACTACTTTTTGCTAAAGCAGAGTACGCTCTCCGCCTAACTAATCAGAAGTGGTATGAGAAAAGCAATAAGCCTGACAGGATGCTGGCCAGAAAACTGACACAGAGACTAGCTCTCAACAGATTAAACCCAATTAGGGACTCTCAGGGACGGCTCCTTCATGACCTCCAGCTCATTCTGCAGCAGTTCGCCGGCTACTACAGGGACCTTTACAACGGAACCACCACAGATAAGCAAGTTACTCCGGCCCTGGCCATTTTAGATCTCTCCCAAATTCATATACCTAGGCTGGAGGCTGCCCACATAGCTAATTTGGGTGCACCAGTGACACCAGATGAAGTCCTAGAGGCTATCAAGACTCTTTAAATCTCCAAGGCCCCCGGCCCGGATGGATTCTATCCACAGTATTACAAAACGCATAAAGAAATCTTAGCACCAGAGCTAGCCACTCTCATGAATAGACTCATGCTCGGCGAGGAAGAACTCCCAACTGATATGCTCAGAGCCACAATTGTAGAGATACCCAAACTGGGCAGGGATCCAGCTGAAGTGAAGAACTACTGCCCGATATCCTTAACAAACATAGATCTTAAAATTATAGCGAAAGTCTTTGCAATAAGGCTAAACAAATGCCTTCACACAGTAATCCATCCGGACCAGACAGGCTTTATAATGGGCCGACAGACCACTGATAACATACGTAGAACGCTGGGGGTCATGGAGGATATGCGGTCCTGTTGAACGCCTTCTCTGCTCCTCTCTTTGGATGCGGAGAAGGCATTCGACAGGGTAGATTGGAGAGACAGGAGGCTGGTAATGCAGAGATTTGGCCTTCCTGAATATCGTCAGAAGTATGTATACAGGCCTCACAGCTGTTGTGAGCAACATGGGACTATCATCATCTCAGTTCCCAATTCTCAACGGCACGAGGCAGGGGTGCCCCCTCTCTCCCCTTTTGTTCGCTTTATGCATAGAGCCCCTGGCCATCTTAGCAAGGAGCATCTCAGATATTTCGGGAATTGAAATCGGTGGTTCAACCTACAAGATAGCCCTCTGTGCAGACGACACTAACCCCCAGGTCTCGCTGCCTAATCTTTTTAAACTTATTGATAGCTTCAGCCAAGTCTCAGGGTTTAAAATAAATAAATCTAAGTCGGAGGCTCTAGGAATTGGCACACACAGAAGCAGGCCCTCTACACCCTTTGGTTTAAAATTTAAAAGAGAACGCTCTTAAATACCTAGGAATCTTATTAACCTCTGAGTTATACAATCTATATAACGCTAACTACCAGCCTATGTTAACCTCACTTCACAACCTACTGAGACTGGTCTAGATATCACATCTCACTCATTGGACGCATAGCTGCAGTCAAGATGACCCTCTTGCCCAAACTACTCTATTTGTTCAGGGCCCTACCCATAGAGATAGTCACACGAGATATACGTAAGCTACAATCTCAAATCATTAAATTTATCTGGGGCAATAAACCACCCAGGATCAAATACCAATACTTGGCCAGGAGTAAAATGCAGGGCGGATTTGGGGCACCACAGCTATTGCATTATTTTAAGGCTTCCAGACTAGCTCAGACTATTCAACGGGCTACACCGACAGGCAAAACTAGGTGGGTAGACCTTGAAGCTTCCCTTATAAGACCCTTCCCCATTTACAGCCTTATCTGGACAGATAGGCCGGCCATTCCGTTCGTACCCCAACATTCACTCATCCGAACCACAGTATCCATATGGAAGCGGCTATCTAAATCCCTAAGTTTAAATAAACACAGCTCTCAACTAACATCTATTTTTGGGAACCTGGATTTTGCTCCTGGCTTAGACCCCCAAGCATGGCCACAGTGGTCTAGGAGAGGAATTTTATGTATTAAAGACATGATGGAGGATGGTCAACTATTATCCTGGGGGGGATCTTTCCAATAAATTCTCCCTCCCTCTGTCAGAGATATTCCGCTACTTACAAGCAAGGGGATATGCCCAACATCTTCTAAAGGAGGGTCTGAGAGTAGTTCCATGTGAAATCGAAAAATAGTTTATCAGTAGGGTGATCAAAAAAGGACTGATATCCAATATGTACTCGGTAATCTGGTAGCAGACACTAGAAGCCATTACCCCGGCCATGAGCAAACGGCAGGAAAGACTCCATTGCTCTCTAGATGAAAAGACATGGGACTCTATCTTTAGTCAAATTGCTAAATCCTCTATTAACGTCATACTCAAGGAGCGCTCATACAAAATACTGTACGATTGGTACCGCACTCCATCTATTCTAAACTAACTCAGTGGGGTCTGGTCAGTTCTGATTTATGCTACAGAGGTTGTGGCCAAAGTGCTGATCTATTACATTGCTGGTGGGATTGTCCAACTGTCTTCATTCTGGCTTACATGCTTTCACCTGATCTCTGAGGTTCTTGGGAGAGAGGTTCAGACCGATCCATGGGTAGCCCTGTTTCACAAATGCATTCTTCGGCTTTCAAAAACTGCTAATGCCTTCATAGCTCATGTATGCAATGCGGCCTAATCCCTTCTAGCCAAAACGTGAAAGGCCTCCCCTCCCCCCAAAAACATGCTGATATTAAAAATAAAAAAATATATTCTCTAGAATATATATAACCTCTTCTCTGACCAAACAACCAGACCACTTTTTGGGGGGTTGGAGCATGTGGTCGGACTGGACCTCATCCCATTGACATATGGTGGAAAATGTACTGTGTTGTACCTGCCACTTCCCGGTTATAGAGCAGTGCAGATTTTTTGTTGTACGCCTCTTGCAAGAAACGACCCATAGGAACACAACCTTTGTCTTGACATTAATGTTAACCAATGAGCGGGACACCTTATTTCTGTTTACTTTCCTTATTGTTTTTTTTCCTTTTTTTTAATTTCATGTTGGGTTTAGGCTTTTGTTATTGTAGCTCATTAGATTCTATTTTAATCATGATGCCATCCTGTACCATTCATCACACAACGGGTCAAGCTAGGTAACTGCTCCTCCAGCGAGAGAACTACTAATACAGGGGCGCCTCAAGGGTGTGTACTGTCCCCGCTTCTGTTCTCCATGTACACCAATAACTGCACTTCCTCCTCAGAGTCCGTCAAGGTCATCAAGTTTGCTGACGACACAACTATCATCGGCCTCATCGGCAGCAACGGAGAGCAAGACTACCGCAGTGAGATAGAGAGAATCTGCAATTGGTGCAAGAACAACAACCTTGTCCTTAACGCAACAAAGACTGTAGAGCTGATTGTTGATTTCAGGAAAAACCCTCCCACTCCCCCACCAGTCCACATAGGTGGGACCGAGGTCTCCAGAGTACCATCAGTCAGGTTCCTTGGCACAACCTTATCCGCTGACCTAAGATGGGGGCAAAACACCATCAAAATTCAAAAGAAGGCACAGCAGAGGCTATTCTTCCTGCGCCAACTTAAAAAATTTGGCATGCCTCGGGAGCTGCTGACCAGCTTCTACACTGCTACCACGGAGTCCATACTTTGCTCATCAGTCATTGTCTGGTATGCCGGTGCAACGGCCAGCGACAGACACAAACTGCAAAGAATCATTAGTGAGGCAGAAAAGATCATCGGTTCGCCCCTGCCACCTCTTGATCTCCTCCACACGGCTAGGATGAGGAAGAGGGCAACCAAGATCTCTAGTGACCCCTCCCACCCTGGCAGCCTCTTTTTTGAGCTCCTCCGATCTGGTTGGCGTTTCCGGACTATCCCTTCCAAGACCACCAGGTGCAGGAACTCCTTCTTCCCCCAGGCAGTTCTACTACTCAACAACACCGACCCCTGACTCTTTCCTCCTAGTCTGCTATCAGCACGGGTGCCATAGGAGCTGCTCCTCTGCCCTCCCTTCTGAATCTCGAACACACACCATTAGTTAGATGTAGATGTATCGTACCGTTAATGTTGTGTATGTGTAATCGTTGTAAATGCTCTGTTAATGTTGTCAACATATGTAATCTGGCTGTATATGTAGCATGTTTAACTGTTGTATTTGTGTACTTTGCCTAATGCCATGTGTACCACAAGCAATTCTGAGTACGGCACCACCGTACTTGGCGAATAAATCCATCTTGTATCTTGTTTCTCCATATGTAATTACGTTTTTTGGGACGTTGACTCTCACCCCTGTTCATCTACTCCCGTCCATATCAGCGAGAACTATGTATGGCTTCATGTTATTGTATTTTCTATGCATTTATCATAATAAAAATTTAAAGTTGGAAAAGAAAAAAAACCACGTCCTGTCTTATGGACCTCTATGGCTCAGGTAAGAATCCTGATAGTTATAGGGACAATCAGAATTAACATTTGATGATGGAGTCATAACTCTTCCTTGTGCAATGAAAAAAGTTTTATCTGTGGATTTCTCTCTTTAAGAAACTCACATTCTTAATACTAAAAAAATGATGTGAGGGAATGTCTCCTACATGGTAAGATAGACAGCAATAAAAACCTCAGGTCCTAATTAAAAATAAGCTGGAAAATCTACATTGGGCAATTGTTTTGTGCCACTGGAAGCAGGATTCCTGTGGGCAGAGCCATTACTTTGTACAGAATTAAATCAAAGCGAAAGTGAAAACTGATTAAATAAAACAATTGTATCTACAGTCCCACTCCTATCACACAGTCTTTATTTCCTTCTAAAAGTTAAAAATCAATGACATTTTTTTTTATAATGTTATTAACCTCCCATACAGACAAATTTTGAAATTTTTAACTGGACTTTTTTTGTTTTCAAATACTTCCCCGATCCAAAGGGTCAAACGCTGATACCCTACCCCCCTTTCCTCAGGAATGCAGTAGCAGATATTTCGGAAGACTTCCGAAACGCTTCGGAAACCTCCACCTGCGTTGTTGCGACCAGCCCCAGACTGGCAGCCACCAATTAGGCTGCGGCTGCCAAGGTGGGGCAGGCTGCAGCAGTGTAAATGGCCATTGCAAAAGCCTTGGCTGAGTTTTGAAAAAAAAATAAAAAAAATAAATAACTTACCGCAATATCGAGGGGATGGAGCCTGGAGGGCTTACCTCAGGACAGGTATATTAACTATGATATGCCCCACCCAATCCTCCATCGTTAAGACAGTGCCCGTCATTACAAGCCCTGTCTTTTTTACCAGAGGTACTCCTTAAGCAGAGATTAAGACTTTATGAAATGAGCATTAGCTGTAATTTGTAGTTTCATAAATAAATAGGCTTTTAGGTAAGATTGCTCCATGCAGTACAGTGGATTATACTTACTTTTGATTGAGTCCGTCGATGATATCATCTTTACGTTTGATTTCAACTCTTGCAGTTTTCATGAGAGCAGAAATATTCCGTTTTAAGCACTGATTTTCTTTTTGCAAAATGCTGTTCTGTAACAGGAAAAAGGCAAAACATTTTACTCCTCATGTCAAAGTATATGGTGAAAGCAGATTTTCAAAGCTGCCAACTAAGCTTAGGAGTGAAGTGACTAAACACGTTATTTTATTCAAGCAACTGGGAGGCTCTCAGTTACAACTGACAACGCCATAGAATAGCGCTATATTAAAAATTTCAAGTTTATTCAATTTTTAATTCGATCAACCTGTGTGACAAAATGGACCACCAATCAGAAATAAATCCAACACAACACCATCTACAGCAAACCATGTATGGTCGATTCTGTAGTGATGGTTACAAACAGAAGAAAACATGGTGAAAGTGTATTGCAAGCAGGGCTGTGGAGTCGGTACAAAAATCTTTCGACTCCAACTCAGACTCCTCAGTTTCTAAAACAACGACTCCGACTCCAACTCCGAGTACCCAAAATTGCTCAGACTCCGACTCCTTAGTCAGGGCTGTGGATTTTGTACAAAAATCATGCGACTCCGACTCCTCAGTTTCTGAAACCACGACTCCAACTCCGGGTGCCCAAAATTGCCCCGACTCCGACTCCTCAACTCCACAGCCCTGATTGCAAGACAATATCGGCACTCCAATAATGAGTGGCAGGGACAGGTGTATTCGGATAGCTGTTCAGATACACCTGTTCCTGCCACCCACCAGCCTGAACGCCCCAACCTGCACTTTGAACTAATGCAGTTATGCTCCATTGGGAATGAACTAGCCTATACACAGGTAAAGAAGCAAGGCTTACCAGATTCCGACAACCCACATTAAAAGGTTGTAAACGAGTTTGATAGATGGTCCGCAGAACTTTCAAATGGTGTCGTTTCACCAGCGATGTTGCACACCCCAGATTCCTCCGGAATATATTAGATATCCTGAGATCGCAGAGACTCGCCAAAGAGGAGTCCAGTAGGATAGTGACATGAAAGATGTACGGCACATCTAAGTGTAAACCGTCTTTATTACATAACAAGTAAAACAATTTAAAAGCAAGGATAAAAGAAACTCACATACGGGACCCGTGCACTGGGAACCCCGAAAAAGTAGCGCGCATAAAATGGTCAATAGAGGACCTCAAATAAAATGGTGCCGCCTGTCGCCTTCCCGACCGGTTTCGCAATCTTGTGTCATCAGGGGAGATCACGTCTCCCCTGATGACGCAAGATTGCGAAACCGGTCGGGATCACGTCTCCCCTGATGACGCAAGATTGCGAAACCGGTCAGGAAGGCGACAGGCGGCACTATTTTATTTGAGGTCTTCTATTGACCATTTTATGCGCGCTACTTTTTCGGGGTTCCCAGTGCACGGGCCCCGTATGTGAGTTTCTTTTATCCTTGCTTTTAAATTGTTTTACTTGTTATGTAATAAAGACGGTTTACACTTAGATGTGCCGTACATCTCTTTCATGTCACTATCCTACTGGACTCCTCTTTGGCGAGTCTCTGCGATCTCAGGATATCTAATATATTCCGGAGGAATCTGGGGTGTGCAACATCGCTGGTGAAACGACACCATTTGAAAGTTCTGCGGACCGTCTATCAAACTCGTTTACAACCTTATAATGTGGGTTGTTGGAATCTGGTAAGCCTTGCTTCTTTACCTTTTTGTTCGAAGATCCTGTATACCAGAAAATGACGAAAGCTGTATTACTATAGACCTGCGCTAACTTTATATATTCATTGCTTGTGTGGACTTTTGGACATTGTCCTTCTCGGCTGCGGTCGCCTTCTGCCTTGGCGCTGACACTTGTTGTTTATTTTAGCCTATACACAGGCTGGTGTTGTCGCTCTAACTTTCATACACAAATTCTGAATAATATTGCATTAACCTTAATAAAAGGATGTTTGATTGCACGGTTTTCGTATAAACTATTTTTCTTCAGTACTGAAGTGTTGGCATGTCTTGCGAAACACTATTGTTCCTCCAGTTAATGTTGTATACCTGGGATAGCCTGAGCAACCATGGAAACTATTGCGAAACCAAAAGGTGTGCATGCAACAACCAGAATATTGAGCACCGTTAATGTGGACATGCTTCAAAATATGATCCAACAGATATGAATTAAGAACTCTTCAAATACTTATTCAAGCTACAGAAAGCTTGAAACGTGCCAACTTGATCAACGTGCCAATCAAGGTCAAGCACTTCCATTTCTATATTCAATATGAAATCACTTTTGGACAACCAAATTCAGAAACTTGAAGATAACTATTCTGGGATAATCCCAATTAAAGGGAAGGTTCAGGGACTAGCTAAAAAAAATAAAAATCCATTTCCACTTACCTGGGGCTTCCTCCAGCCCGTGGCAGGCAGGAGGTGCCCTCGGCGCCGCTCCGCAGGCTCCCGGTGGTCTCCGGTGGCCGACCCGACCTGGCCAGGCCGGCGGCCAGGTCGGGCCTCTTCTGCGCTCCATGGTGCGTTCCACGCCGGCGCGCTGATGTCATCGGACGTCCTCCGGGTTGTACTGCGCAGGCTCAGAACTACTGAGCCTGCGCAGTACAGCCCGGAGGACGTCCGATGACGCCAGCGCGCCGGCGTGGAACGCACCATGGAGCGCAGAAGAGGCCCGACCTGGCCGCCGGCCTGGCCAGGTCGGGTCGGCCAACGGAGACCACCGGGAGCCTGCGAAGCGGCGCCTAGGCCACCTCCTGCCTGCCACGGGCTGGAGGAAGCCCCAGGTAAGTGAAAATGGATTTTTATTTTTTTTAGCTAGTCCCTGAACCTTCCCTTTAAGTGACTGATTTTTCTATTCCATTGTTCAATCCATGCAGTCTATGTATGGCCAGCTTAATAGATTGGTTCACATCTGCAAAGCAATGAAAAAGAGCAATGATGCAAAGAAAAACAGCAGGCAGAATTATTTATCTGGTGTACTGCATCACGTTGCATTGGTCTGAATAAGCACGAATGTGATGAACTGGGACTCTACATTTTTAGAGGCTGTTATATCATTAAAGAGTAGGGTCCTGCAATCAGTGAGAACCAACCCCTAACGTAGCCACACTACCTTATGAAGCCAAAATAATTTTAGCTAGATTCAATCATTTAGAATCTGTTATCCCAAACTGAATTACATTTAACCTAGAACGAAAACAAAATTATTTGTTCAAATGATTGAAAGACAGCACAAAACTGAATCAGCCTGGTAATGGCCATATCACACAGAGTTAACTAACCTATATCGCAGTCTTTTGCTTCTGCACTGCATTCTGCTCTCCATCTTCCCAACACTTCCATCTTCACAGCCAGAATAATGGAGAGCAGGGTGCAGTGCAGAGGTATGAGTCAAAGACATAAGTAAATACAGACAAAAATTGACCAGCACCACCATAAAGAGAACCTAAAGTGAGAGGAATATTGAGGCTGCCATATTTATTTATTAAACAACACGGTCCTGCTGATCTTCTTGGCTGCAGGAACGTCTGATTCACACACCTGAAACAAGCATGCAGCTAGTCTTGGCAGATTTTTGGCAGAGACAAGACCCTGCTTGTTCAGGGTCTATGGCTAGCAGTATTAGAGGTAAGGGTTCAGCAGGACAGCCAGGCAATGTGCATTGTTTAAAACTGAATAAATATGGCAGCTTCCATATCACCCTCAGTTCAGGTGTTCTTTAAAAGATTAGTCAAAAATATGGTCCAGCATCACCTTAAAAGAAATAGTCTGTATCTCCTGTTCTTATAAAACAGGTGTCAAACTCAAATACAAAGTGGGCTGGAATTAAACACTGGGACCTAGTCACAGGCCAACCTCAATGTTTTCTGGCCACTTTCCTCCCTTATGAAGTTCCCTGGTGGCCCAGTGGCCCTCCTCCCTCCCCTATTCAGTTTCCTGGTGTCTAGTAGCCTCCTCCCTCCTCTATTCAGTTCCCTGGTGTCTAGTAGCCCCCACCCTCCCCTATACAGTTCCCTAGTGTTTAGTGCTTTCCCAATACCTCCCCCATATTACTTCCCTGGTGTTCTAAGGCTTCACCTCCAATATAGCTTCTCTGGTTGTCTAGAGTGGGCCAAACATAATGCAAAGTGGGGAAACCACTTGGGCGTCAAATTTAACGGCTCTGAGGGCCAGATATGTCCCACTGGCCGGAGTTTCACGTGTATGTTATGAAAGATGGTCAAAGATAGTCAAAGCCGCAGCGTAGGAAAATATCAATAGTCCATCACCTCACACCTAATGAGCTGTAGTGAGTTGTAGCGTGGAACAAAAAAAAAGTCCTCACATAATAGCTCTTTTACTAATGTGAAGTCAATAAAAGCAGGACATAGCTGTAACGGTGACTACAACTTGCAGTTTTAGACTGCATTTTTTTTCCAAGCCACTCAGTCATATCTCTATGCTTTTACTGTTGAATAAGAGGATTTTTATTTTAAAGGAAGACTATCAATGCCCAAGTGTTCTAAAATGACAACGTACAAATAATGTCTAAGTAGCTGTGTTAACAGTTTCCTACTATTCATGATAAATATCAGAGGCAAAAGCTTTAATTCATTGTGTGTAGATTTTAGCCAAGTTTGGAATGTCTCATTTGCAGAGGTATGAATCTCTGCAGTCTGACACGCTAAGAACAGTGTAATGGGCACAGAGGTGCTATACGTGCTATTGATGAGCTGTTTTGTCCCCTAATCTATTGCCTGATGAAGCAGGCTGTACCTGCGAAACACATTGCATTATTTGGGGTACCAATATTAAAAACTTGTTTATTTAAATTCAGACAGTTTATCGTGTTTGCTTACCGGAGGTAAGTCCACAACTGCCTCCCAGCAAAATTTTAAAGTTTTTATAGTTTGAAATGTATACACCAGTACTTAGCAGCACTTCCCAAACATTTCCTAGCTCAGGTTGAAAAAGCATGTTAAATCGATAGTGTCCCTTTAAGGTGGTGCTGGTCCAAATGTTTGAATATCATTTGCTTTGCTTTAAGTGCACATATGCTGTTATTACAAATACTTTTTTGACCTGAAAATGATTAGTTGGTCATAATGTAGATCTAAAACTACCTGTTCCACATTAAACATTTGTATTCAGAGACCAGAAACCCCTCAACAATCCAGTCACCAGAAACCTGAAGAGAAAAGGCATATGGAGGGTGTCATATTTATTACTTTTTATGTAAAACTGATTGCCTGCCTGTCCTGACGTTCTTTTTGGCTTAAAGGGAAGGTTCAGGCTGCATTTGAAAAAATAAAAAATCCAAATCCACTTACCTGGGGCTTCCTCCAGCCCGTGGCAGCCAGGATGTGCCCTCAGCGCCGCTCCGCAGGCTCCCGGTGGTCTCCGGTGGCGAGCCCGACCTGGCCAGGCTGGCTGCCAGGTCGGGCTTCTTCTGCGCTCCAAAGTGCGTGTCACTTGTGCGCGCCGACGTCATCGGACGTCCTCCGGGCTGTACTGAAATCTTTAAACGCTCCTTCAAAACCAACCTTTTCCGACAAGCATATTCTCTAGCTTAGGCCATGCACCCACTAAATAACCTAATTACGCACTGCCTGTATATATACTGTATACTTCCCTACCTTTTGTTTCCACCCCATTCCTTTAGATTGTAAGCTCGCAAGGGCAGGGCTCTCACCCTTTTTGTGTCACGGAATGTTATTAATTTAATTGCTTGCACAATGTTAGACATTTATACATTTTAGGCATCATGTTAAATCAAATTGTAATCAGCAGTGCTGTATTGTGTATCAGTGTTCATATTTGTTGTATATCATTGTCTGTATCATTATGTATCCCTTGTTTGTTTTCTTACATTGTACAGCACCACGGAATATGTTGGTGCTTTATAAAAAAATAATAATAATAATAATCTCAGGAGGGACTTCAGCCCATTCCTCTTTGCAGATCCTCTCCAAGTCCGTAATGTTTTGAGACTGATGATTGCCAACTCGGCTCCTTCCACAGATTTTCTATTGGACTGAGGTTTGGAGACTGGCCAAGTCACTTCAGGACCTCAATGTGTTTCTTCTTGAGCCCCACCTTTGTTGCCTTGCCTGTGCGTTTTGGGTCATTGTCATGCTATTTTTAATGTCCTGACTGAGGGATAGAGGTGCTCATCCAAGATTTGACTATTCATGGCTCAGACCATTATCACTTCAATACTGTAAAAGTGTCCTGTCTCCTTAGCAGAAAAACATCCCCAAAACAAAGGGTCCATCACCATTTTTGACGGTTGGGATGATGATCTTAGGTTCGCAGACATCATTCCTCCTCCAAACACAGCCACTTGAGCAGATGCCAAAGAGCTCAATTTCGGTTTTGGTCTCATCTGAACACTTTCATGCAGTTCTCCTCTGGATCATTCAGATGTGCACTAGCAAACTGCAAACCGGCCTGTACACATGCTGTCTCAAGCAGTAGGACCTTACTAGTTCAGAAAGATTTGAGTGATTCAGGACTTAAGGTGCATACACACATCAGACTGTAGTCTTTGGAAAATGAAAGATCACAGACCAATCTTACCACCCTTCATGTAGTATGAGAGCCATACTCTACACAGTCTTTTCTATGGAGCTGAAATCCACATCAGAAAAAAAATCTTTGCAAGATGCTGCACACACAGATGCTGTACAGACACAAAAGGTCAGTATCTGCAAAAGATCTGTTCCTGCCAAAAATCCATTCCTGCAAATTGCAATGATAGTCTATGAGATCTGCAGATCATCATACACACATGATTTAACTGACATTCATTTGTAGATCAGCTCCACCAGGATGGATTTTTAGATCTGCAGATGATTGCTTGATCTGCAGATGAATGTCAGTTAAATCATGTGTGTATGATGATCTGCAGATCTCATATCATTGCAATTTGCAGGAATGGATTTTTGGCAGATACAAATCTTTTGCAGATACTGATCTTTTGTGTCTGTACAGCATCTGTGTGTGCAGCATCTTGCAAAGGTTTTTCTCTGATGTGGAGTTCAGCACTATAGTCTGAAGTGTGTATGAGCCTTTAGAGTTACAGATTCACCAGAAAGCTCATGGTGAACCAGAACTTCTAGGAGTGTGTATGGGGGCTTAAAAGGATCAAAAAGCCCTCTTACTTAAAATGCTATGCAAAACAGAATTTGCATTCTTAAAACAGACAGTATTTGCGATTATTCAGGTTGGAGTGTGCTTCTGCGGTGTTCCACGGTGCATCACTGCTGAATATGCAAATCATCTTTTTATGTCCCTGAAAGCTAAACATGCCTCCAGATCCACTGGAATGCCAGGATATGTCAGCTTGTTAATTGTATAGGGCCACAATAATACAACATGCATACAGACTGTTTCGGATTAGTTGATGTATGCATGTTATATGTCTACGTTGTAGACCAGCAATTTCTTGGTCAGAGGGTAAACTAGCAAAATCAGCAGCGGATTAGATTCTTTGCCTCACTGTAGCTACTGATCATCTGAGAATTAGACACTTTAGACTACCATAAGATTAAAAATTAGAATATTAGACTATTTTATAAATTAGACTATAAGCAAGCTGCCAATAATGGCTTTCATTTATTATCACAGCTCTCGCTTCCTGGGTCAGACAAGGATCACATTTTCCAATATATTTTCCCACTAATACCCATTCTAATATAGAGACAAGTCACATACTCTATGTCAATGGTAATGGTTTAGGATCATCTTACTTGTATTTGTAAAATGTATTATAAAGGACTGTGTAATGCATTAGTAAGGTGGCCAAAATGAATGCAATATGCCAATAATTGAATTAAATAGGCATATTGAATTAATTTTGAGGTCAATGCTGCTGTTGGCAGAAAGACAAGCAAGATTGCATTTGGCAAACGAGAGTCCAGTATCAATGCTACACATGCAATTTTGCCATCTATGATGTGGGGCCAGTTGAGGTGTAGGTGACAGGTACAGACATTTGCTGTATAGTTTGAGGCCTGTACAAATAGGAACACAGAGGAAAGTATATTGTTCCCTGGTGTGGATCTAATTGGTGATGGTGTCCTTCAGCTGGTATATACAGTCTGTGCAATGAGGTTGTATTTCTGTTTTATGCACGTGAGTAACATCTAATGAGGAGTTGACGGATCTAGTAAGCAGATTGCCAGTGGGATCCAATATATAGAGCTTGTGGTGCTGTCTGTGGGTCAGGGCAGCTATCACATAAGGAAGGAGAGCACATTTCCTGGTGGTGGCGGGCTCACGTACATAGAATTCTGGCACTGGTTAAACCCTTGGTGTGGTGGGACCCTTACCAATATGGTTATGCAGTCTATGTTATGAACTGTTTTTCCCTCCTTTTTCTTTGTTTTCAATACAATACAATAACATTTCTATAGCGCTTTTCTCCCATAGGACTCAAAGCGCTTAGGCTCTCTCAGATTCAGTAATTAGTAGGATGAAGTATTCACACAACAAAAGTTATATTTCTGCAAATGCCAGACTGAACAGGTGGGTTTTCAGTCTGGATTTAAACATGTCCAGGGATGGGGCTGTCCTGATCTGTTGAGGTAAGGAGTTCCAAAACGTAGGGGCAGCATGACAGAAGGCTCTGGGACCAAAAGTTTCCAAGTGGACTCTGGGTATGACTAGATTATTAGAACCTGTGGATCTGAGAATGCGGGGATTGCTACGCAGCTGTAACATATCTTTCATGTATCCAGGGCCTAGATTATTCAGGGACTTGCCAGCAGGAGACAACAAATGAGCATTAAAGGCATCTAATGAAGGACTGTAGATCAAACAAGGACTGAGAAATTTGATGTTGTTTATATTTAATTTTAGTATCAGACTTTTAGATAGGGTCTGTTGCAAGGTAGTACATACAAACCTTAATATGTATTAAAGAGAACCTGAGACAAGAAGCGTCTCAGGTTCCATACTTACCTGGGGCATCCTTAAGCACCCTAGAAGCCGCTCATCCCTCGCCGTCTCCCCGGGTGGCCCTTGTCACCTGCAATAGTGCCTGAAAGCCTGGCCGAGTTGCGCTGCATTGCGCATGCATAGCCAGGCGTGCTCCCGTCCCTGGGAGTGTTCTGTGTCTGCACAAGCGCAGAGTGCTACTAGCGACCGGGAAGTGTGCATGGCCGGCCACGCATGCGTAACAAAGTGCTTCCGCCTATCAGATGCCGGCGATCCCCGGCCAATCAGAGGCCGGGGATCGCCGATCTGCCTTACGGCGCTGCTGCGCAGCAGCACCGTATGATGTAAACAGCGGGGATTTCTTCCCCGCGTGTTGACATTTTGCCGGCGAGCCGCGATCGGCGGCTCTCCGGCTGTTCACGGAGACACCCTCCGTGAACTGACATGGAAAGGCCGCTCGATCGAGCGGCCGTTTCCATGGTAACTTACTTAAGACCTGCTGACGCCTATGGGCGTTAGCTGGTCGTTAAGTGGTTAAGACTGACTAGTATTGCAAAGTACTTAAAGATGCATACCTTTTTGTAGCTTGTGCTCTCCTCTTTCATTTAATGCCTGAAGCCGTTCTACACCAAACAGTTTTCGTTCAATTTCAATTTAAAAATCAGGGCTGCCATCTTGACTATGTTATAACTTCCTGATCACCCCTGTATTCTCGGTTAGAGAAGTGCATTGCAGAATGAAGCAGGAAGAGGAAGTGACACGCATGGCCATTGCAAGAGGCTCCTCCAGAGGGGTCATAACACGACTTTGTTGGAAGTAGTCTGTCTTAAAGGCATGCCCATGAGAGGTGCTCGGAGTCCCTTTAACCACTTGAGGACCCCCTAGTGACCAGGTCATTTTTAGTTAATTGGGCCACTGCAGCTTTAAGGCCAAGCTGCAGGGCGGCACAACACAGCGCACAAGTGATTCCCCCCTTCTTTTTCCCCCCACCAACAGAGCTCTCTGTTGGTGGGGTCTGATTGCCCCCACATTGTTTATTTTTTTATATAAATATTGATGTATTTCATTTTTAAATAAAGGTTTACTTTTTTTTTTTTTTATCTTTACCCTCCCTCCCCCCAGCCGGCCAATCACACGATTGGCTGTCATAGGCTTCAGCCTATGAGAGCTGATCGCTCTCCTGTGGGCCAGCCATGTCACACGGCTGTCCCCAGTACAGCGCTGCTGCAGATCGCAGCGCTGTACAAAGTAACTGCCGCTCGGAGACTGAAGGTGGGAAGGAGCTCCGCCCCCCCAAGCAGGAGATGCGCGCGCAGCCAGTGAGCGATCTCCTGCTAGCCTCATAGACGGCCGTTCACACCAATCGGCGTGGAGCGGTCCTGGGGCTGCCGCACTGCGCACGCCAATTGGCGTGACAGGGAGGTACAGGGAACAGAGATGGCACAATGTTCGATCTTAAGAACAGATTCAAGTTAAGAACAAACCTACAGTCCCTATCTCGTTCGTTAATCGGGGACTACCTGTATTCAGCTGCGTAGTGTATATTTCACAGTCAAAAAGGGAGATGGGTGCTATGTGCAACACTACTACTTCCTTAGAGGAGTGGGTTAAGATATGGTCTAATATAGCTAAAACTTCGTTATGTGCAACTACTAAGGAGAATATTTACAAAATTTTAATGCTGTGGTACAGAACTCCTGAACGATTACATAAATGTTATCATTCCGTTTCACCTCTATGCTGGCGAGCCTGTGGTCAGGTTGGCTCTATGTATCATTTGTTTCAGGGGTGCCCTAAAATACAAGTTTATTGGGATATGATTAGAGATACCATACATTCACAGATTGATATAGAGATTCCTAAGGATCTTTGGATATGTGTTTTGGGCAAAGCTATTCCTAAAGCCGCATCTACACACGTAGATGCGGCCGCGATGCTCCTTATCAATCGAGCCGCTGATGCGGCTCGATTGATAAGATTCAACAGGACGGATCTTGCTTCCGCCGATTCCCTGCTCGCTCCTCGCGAGGGGACAATGGCAAGGAATCGAGCGGAAGATAAGCGGCGCCGGCGGGGAATTGTATGCGGCGCACGCGCGGCGAGCGGGTACGCGGAAGAGGCGATCCGGCGGCTAATCGAGCCGCCGGATCGCAGCCTCATCTACGCGTGTAGATGAGGCTTAAGACTAGAACACACATCCAAGGATTGGTGAATCACTATCTGACAGCAGCAAGATGCTTAATTGCTTATCACTGGAAGGATCCTAAGTGCCCCACAAAGCAGGATTTTTAGCAAGGGTTGCGAATGTTTATAAACTAGAATATATTTCGCCCTAACTATCGGATAATATCCATAGATTTAACAGGGTTTGGGAACGATCTCCTCTGTTTGTGGGTTAAGGCTCTGATCTCGGTCTCTGGATACAAGGTTGGCAGTGCTCTTTAGACATTAAAATATTTCTGAAGAAATGGGTAGCTCAGACTCTCTCTCTCTTATCTCTCTCTTTTCTTTATTCTTTCTCTCTTTCTTCTCTACATAAAACCTAAAAAATCTTTGATAAGTTATCTGGTTATTCTATTATTCCAGAGTTTACATTACTTGGAGTGATTGTATGTCTGGGGATTATAGGCCCCTACAATCTCTCTGCTTTGAGTTTGGAAATGTGTAGCTTTTATATATGTTGGTCTGGAATTAAGCCCAGTGTATTTATGACTTTTGTTAATAGATGTCTTTCTTGGTATGATATTTTATACTTTTCCTACATGAGTATTTTATAGTATAGTATAGTTACAAGCAACCACTTCTCAAACATTTTAGTAAAAAACAAAACAAAAAGGAGATGGGTAAAACACAGTCTGAACACTACTTTATGTGTAAAATAATGCTAAGAAAACCATATCAAATCAATTCAAAGCTTTTTCAGTATAATTGATTGATACTTTACCAAAGATTGCATTTCTTTCAGCTTGTTTATCAGAAGTTTAATTTTCTTCTGGCACTGTTCATATTCAGCATTCAACTTTAAATACAAAAACACGGAATAATGACATAAAAGTAAAACACAAAGGATTCTACAAAGAAAAGTACATTACTTAATACTACTACAGTATTATGCATTTATACATCAGATACATTTTCTGCCTTACTTTGCAGAGCACATCACAAGAGAAACTAAACTGAGGGGGGGGGGGGGGGGGGGGGGGGAAACACCTTTGACCATATTGCACCCACAGCATTATAAAAACATTCCAACCTAGCTACTCCTCCACCATTATTTAAAATGATTGGCTGCCATATGTATTATAAATTAAACAATACCAGTTGTCTGGCATCCGGCTGATCTTTAATGCATCAATAGTGACTGAATCACACACCTGAAGCAAGCATGCGTCTAATCCATTCAAATTGCCAGGGCTGCCAGGTAACTGGTATAAAAGGTATATGGTAGAACTGATAGAAAGGTATAAATAGGTCATTGCATATATTGATGGCCTGATTTTTCCTCAATATAGGTGTTACAATGTGTTTTCTTTATTGCAGGCAAATCATAGATTCCAAACAGAAGCAACAAGCAGTCACTGAATTCTTGATGAAAGAAGGGTGCAACCGAGACTTCCACAGGATGTTTACAAAGATGACACCATTTGTAAGAGCTATGTACCCAGATAAGGAGGTCTGAATGGAAACAATGGCCTTGAAAACACACTGCAACTAACAACACATTGGCCTCAATTCACTAAGATCACGCTGGAGATTATAAGGCAAGAGAAAACTTACCACCACACATCAATGGTATTTTCAGTGTTAATTCACTAAAGAAGCGTGCCTTATTAACCTGCTGGGTGTTCAGATTCCCGTGGCCGTACGGCCGCGGGAGGGTTTTTTCGCCCATTTTTTTAAAAATCATGTAGCTAGCCTAGCGCTAGCTACATGACTGGCTGATCCCTGCAGCGTCCCCCCAGCGTCTCCGATCGCTGCCGGCGTGAAGTCCCATCCGGAAATCCCGTTCTGAACGGGATTTCCTTTAGGGCTTCCCCCGTCGCCATGGCGATGAACGGAGTGACGTCATTGACGTCGTCACGTCACAGGGACTCCCAATCCACCCCTTAGCGCTGCCTGGCACTGATTGGCCAGGCTGCGCAGGGGTCCTGGGGGGGGGGCCTCTTTCGCGTCGGATAGCGGCGGATCGGCGGCGATCGAATTAAACACGCAGCTAGCAAAGTGCTAGCAGCGTGTTTGAAAAAAAAAATTATTCAAATCTGCCCAGCAGAGCGGTGAGCTCAGCTCGTCCAGAACGCTAGGGAGGTTAAGGTGTAGAGATAAGTTTTCACAGTGAGAGTTATCTTATAATCTCTGTCCTTACGTTACCTCCTCTGTAGTTATTTTCACATGCAGCAGCCTGTCTTTAACTTTACAATTCCGTAGTTATTTTAAGGATTAAAATGTTAACTTTAGTGATCTCTCCTTAAATTAAAGAAGAAGAGTTAAAGGGCAACTAAGGTGAAAGAGATGTGGAGGCTGCCATATTTAATTACTTTTAAGCAATA
This sequence comes from Hyperolius riggenbachi, assembly GCF_040937935.1. Lineage (NCBI taxonomy): Eukaryota > Metazoa > Chordata > Amphibia > Anura > Hyperoliidae > Hyperolius > Hyperolius riggenbachi. The sequence goes on along the minus strand of NC_090649.1, from coordinate 255,432,850 downwards.
CCACTTGTCTGGCTATCCTGCTGATCCTCTGCCTCTAATACTTTTAGCCATAGCCCCTGAACAAGCAGGTGTTTCTGAAATTATTGTCAGATCTGACAAGATTAGCTGCATGCTTGTTTCTGGTGTGATTCAGACACTATTGTAGCCAAATAAATCAGCAGGGCAGCCAGGCAGCTGGTATTGTTTAAAAGGAGATAATTATGGCAGGCACCATATTACTCTCACTTCAGTTCCCCTTTGAGTTGACTAAATGCCTCATTATCATGATGATAACACAAGAAACAGCTTAAAAACGTTATTAAAGACAAGAGATAAGCTTAGTGAATTGAGGCCTCTCTCTTGTTAAGAGCTTGACAACATTTTTATTGGATGTTATGCCAGACTAATGCTGGGGATACACGGTAAGTTTCTGTACCGTGTATCAACCAGCTGATCCGGCCAGCTGATAATATTCAACTCGACCCGCGGCCGCTCGATTCCTCCCGGCGGACAATGGCAGGGAATCGAGCGGTGATAAGGAAGGGCCGGCGGGGACGAGCAGCAATCGATCCGCGGGGTCGAGCGGGGATGTGCCGGCATCGAGCTCGATCCGCTGGCTCGATCCAGCGCAATAATCGAGCCGTGTATGCCCGGCATCATGCTGCTTGACAGGGATTGAAATATAAGTATACAGGAATACAGGACTACATTTTTGTTTGTCTGGGTCTAGATATAGGTTTCCTGCTCAATTTTAAACCACATAAAGAAAACCGCATATCTAAACAGAGATTTACAATTTTCAGCTATGAACAAGTATTAGTTGTGGTAAATTAAATGAGCTACACAACTATTATAGATGAGGTATGGTATAAAAACTACTTTAAAGAAAGATGTGTACAAGTATATTCTACGTACATTATTGAGTGATGCCTCTTTAGCAGTTCCCTCCTCTGCTATAATTTCTTCATATAGATCCAAACAGTCTGCTGAAGGACTGGACTGTTTAGTTGCTTGCTCTAAAAGGAAGAAAAAAAAAAAAAAGGCTTCAGTTACTTAGGTATCCATATAATTTCACATACACCACTGTAATTACAATTTTTACAATCAGTGACGATATCAACTACTTGAAAATTGCCACTTAACTCTCCTTTGTCACACTACATCATGGAAATGTTAACATCAAGATGCAGAAAACCAGTAAAGGATTGGTGGAGCATAGTATTGTTAATAGTATTCCTGTTGCACTGCTGCTTCAGACCCGCTGATCCTCAAATCCTCCTCTTTGATTTCCAGGTCACTTCAAGACTATAACCACATCTTTCAAGCTAGCCTCTACATTTCACCCTTTTCAGTAACCAGCAAGATTAAAAGGTAAGAGGGGAGTGGTTCTAATTGATAGAGTTTCTACCCACTTGGGATGGACAGATTTTGGAGGGCTGAGACACAAAGAAAGAAAAAGAATGAATAGCACGGATTAGCGATCCAGGCGGTGTATTCACAGCATGATGGGAGCTGTGGCCAAATCGAAAAACGGCCACGGCTCCTAGTGGAAACTGGCCCTAAACCTCCACGGATAGTAAAGATGCATCAAAGTAACTTTACTATTCCCTAAATTTCTATTCCTCGGATACACAGCACCTCTGTCTCCTGGTAATGCTTGTGCATGCATGCAGTTACATCACTGTGTGCAGAACTTAAGAGAACAGCCTAGAACATCGGGCTGAACCAGTACTTCGGCCCTACCCTCTGCACCACTCAGAGCAAAGGCAATCATGTCTCATAGGAGTGGAAATGCCACAACATCACTGGAAAATCGATGTGATCAGGCATTTATTTATGTTTTTTATAAAAGACAATGGCCCATATACAATTAACTTTTTCTCATGAGTTTCCTCCGAAGGTGATATTTTCACACCTTGACAATAAAATGCATTTTTAAAACTCCCAGCAAGCAAGAGTACTCAAAATAATTTTGATTGTACTTTTCCACCTACTGGTACTTTTTCCTACTGTACAAAGATAAGGAAAAAAATGCTCTTCTAGGAAAAAACTCAGGAGAAAAAGTTAATTGCACATGGGTCAATATGTCCCCCATCCCCCAGAAATATGCTAGGGATTAGTTTTCAAACACACCCTCCTATGATTGTGTATCGACTGCTGCTGCAAGCACTGCCAAAGACTATTAAGGATAAATATATAAAAAAAAATATATAAAAAAAAAAAAGTAAGGTTTATGTAAAGTATATAACTCAATGATTGTTGTTGCCTGTTCTTCAACTGTAAAACAAACCAATGCTAATGTGACCATGTAATTTATGTGTACCCATTTTCAGTGGACTATAGTTTTCTACATAAATGGATTCAAACGGCTTTGAAGATTATTGTAAGATTTCAGAAAATCTAAAATTTTTCGGTTTTAACGCCCCCCCCCCCCCCCCCCCAAAAAAAAAACCCAAACTCAAAAACACAAACCTATGATAGTATGTCTAGAGAAACATAATAAAAGTTTTACCTGTTAAATTCAACATGTCCAGTCCATCATATATGTCAACCGAACTAGTTTCACTTTTAGCTGGAGAAGCTGTAAAGAAAAGTGTTTTTTTGTAAATTTCAAAAGTACAAGAAATAACCCAATAATGTATTCTAATCATAACTATGCATGAATGTGTTTCTCTTCGGAACAGGTAATTTGGGCGCTCAGATAACCCATCTCCCATGCTCATCCTGCATGTTGTCTTTAAGTACAGGGATAGTCATATATCAAAAACATTTGTATATCTGTGTTGCTGGCAAAGTTTTTTATTTCTATAAACAAAAATCAATACTTACATCGTTCATGAATGTGAAATGGTGGCAGATATTTAAAGCTGTATTACATTATAAGCACAACTAAAATCATTTAGCAACCATACTGTTTCATAATTCAGAAAGGCTTACCATATAAATCCTGAAAAATCATCATGTCCTGGTCTTCACATGGCACCTTGATTGTTGTCATCTTGCCAGCTTATATAATTACCTTTAAGAAGAACATACACTCACTATAAATTACATATGTGATTATTTACAGTGGGTTGAATCACACTACCGTAGTATGGGCCAGAATTATACTAGCCATATTCTACAACAAATTACTGCCTGGCAGTTTTCAATGTAAGTGTATTTTGGACCCCATGATAAAGAAATCAGCCAAATTTAAACAACAGTGACAGTTATTGTCACATCGATCTATCTCCCAAGCGCTTGCACAAGTGTGACTGCTCTGTTTGCTCTTCTGTAGCCAGAACGGATTCTTTTATGAATAGTCAAGGAATTAAAAGATAGGACATACTAGGTACATACTGTACTATATGAACTTAGATGTCCATGCTCTAAGAGACACATAGGTATAACAGAACGTAAGCTAAAATAAGAATTTTGGAGCATACTAAGAATATCAGACAGGTGGATAAAAGAGCCTACTTAGAATATGCTTTTTACAATAAAAGTCTAGTGGTTTTTAAGTTTTATCTCTTAAAGGAATTTTTAGACAGTTCTGACTGTAGGGGGGTGAGAATTTGGTACATTCCAAAGTTGGAAAAACTTCAGCACCTATGGGTTAAAACAGTTAACTTCACTTTATTCCTTTTCTGGAAAATGTATGTCATCTATCAATGGAACTAGTGGACTCCTCTACGAGCCTTGGAACCATATTCTCTAAACTGTTACATGGCTTCCTTCTATTTGAATTACAATGAAAATGCTTGCTGGTTTATTGCAGCTCAAGAGGGGTCAGTAACAGAAGTAATGACTCGCTGTAGATATAGCTCTGAGGAGGAAAAATAATATTCATGAGTAAAGCAGCTCTAACTTCTTAAAAAATGCCTATGTATTTTACTCCTAAAACATTATCATTTACGTCCAAATATTTTTATTATTAACAATTTTATAATTAACAAGTGTACAACAACTGTTTAGGCAATGAACTTGACACCTTCCACATGACTCAAATATGGCAAAGTCGTAAACAAAGTTACATACAATACCCTCTTGAAACTCAGCAGTACCCAATTAATTGTGCAGTAGTGCCTTATGCCATTATTCAAAAGGATTTCAGGGTTCTTGACTGTATTATCCTGTAATATTTTTACCTCTGCCTGAACCCCAATTTTGAAAGTCTGGCCTGCCAGGTCTTATGCTACATCTGCTCCCCTCGAATATTAACTGGAGATACATCTGCTGTCATGTTAGGGCACGTATCTGCAGAGGGATAGCAGCATGGAAAGGGCTAATTGGTATGTCTTTATAAGCTAGTCTCCACTGTGGACTGCTTTATGCCATAATTGTAGAGAAAGCCTGAAGACAGGCAGGTGAAAAATGTAGGAAAGGGTACCGACTTAAATGGCCTGCTGGATACCCATGCCATGGAATGGGGGCAATCACTCTCCTGGAGGCAATAGCAGGCAACTGAAGTGTATGCAGTGGCCACAGCAATGCCTACTATGCACTATCACCAACCACAGTTTATGACGGCTGTTAAGTGATCTCCCTACCTTTTGCTCTGGTGCATTAAGCTGACTGTTACTGAGCGATTTCCAGTCCAGTTCTTGATTCCAACAGTATGTACTTTGATGCTCAATATAGGTAAAGTATTCTTCAACATGGTCTATTGAACAGGATCGGCCCCTGGAAAAACTAGCGAGACTTTCTCTAACCATTATATGCTGCCTCGTCTGTACACGGACTTATAAGCTCTAAAGCCGTTCATTGCCAACCTCTCCTTTATATGTATGGTTTAGTATAGATATTTAAACACTTCCGGACCATGCTAATTGAAAACTACTCCCTGTTTGGGATCAGATATCCCTGCCAGGACATAGATTTCAATTAGCATGTTGCACAGACCCGCCGATCACACTGCTCTCCTGCCGCTGCAGCCCACTCGCCCTGCCGTCGCTATGACAGCAGAGCTCCGTGAGCCAGTCAGGAGCTGATTTCATTGGCTGCTAACCCTTTGATCACTGTGAGCCAATCACATTGGTGGCTCCTGACCAGTTCACGGAGCTCTACTGCCATAGCAAAGGCAGTGCAGTGGGCTCCAGCAATGGGAGAGCGCCCTAAATGGCGAGAACGACGGGTCCGTGCAGCAAGACGTCTGGGAGCCACGTTTTCTGTACCAGCAGTCTCTGGACCTTACTGCCAACAGTAAAAATATCACCATGTGATAAATGTCAGAATGTAAATCAGGGAGAGGAAACCCTGACTAAATCATTTATACATAATTATTGTAAAAATGAAGAACTTTATTACATTATTTTCACTGGAGTTCCTCTTTAAAGGGCCAGAGACGGCTGGCACTGAAGTGGTTATGGATAGCAATGTTTAAAAGACAACTGAAGTGAGAGGTATATGGAGGCTGCCATATTTATTTCTTGTTAAACAATACCAGTTGCCTGGCAGATCTGCTGATCTTTTTGGCTACAGTAGTGTCTGAATCACGCCAGACACAAGCATGCAGCTAGTCTTGTCAGATCTGACAATGTCAGAAACACCTGATCTGCTGCATGTTTGTCCAGGGTATATAGCTAAACCTATTAGAAGCAGAGGATCAGCAGAATAGCCAGGCAAATGGTATTGCTTAAAAGGATATAAATATAGCAGCCTCCATAGCTCTCTTGCTATAGTTTTCCTTTAAATCTGTGGTTTCCTCTAACTATACTTTTAGTTACAGGTGTTTAACTTTAACTTCATTGATCTAAAATATTTTTCACAGATATGCTAGACTTCTAGGCATGTATGAAAACATTCTCACAAAAAGCGAGATCGTCTTGCAGTGTGCGGTAGGAGAGAGTGAGGTATGCTAGGGTTAACTCACCTAAGTGTTCTATGCAGCATTACATCTTCGTACACTTCCACCTCCTAAGCCGGAACTTCTGCTCAGAAGGCGGAAGCGTAAAAACACAGCATAGAACACATCAGAATGGCGGCATGGCTTAGGCGAGTTAACCCCTGCATACACAGCAGGACGATCTCACTTTTCCTTAGAACATTCTCGCTCATCTCTATAGACTTTGTGGTAGTTCACCTTCAGCTCTATAGAGCATTAATTTATCATTGGTAGTTATTTTATACCTATGTGCATGCCATTGTTTTTATTGGGGTTACTGAACTCCTCCCCCCCCCCCCCCAACTACATCCCACTATATTTACAATCGTACTCAAGTGTGCGATGATGGGGGGTATGGGAGACAAGGAGGTACAGCGTAGTAGCTGTGAAAGGAGGGGAGCACTAGGAGAAATATAAGTGTGGCCAGGTAGGTACAAATTAAAATTAGAGGGGGCACAGCCCACCTTCCTGTCTGCTGACATAACATATATGATCTGCCATATGGGGAAGCACTGGTGCTAGCAAAACCATATTGCCCCAACACTGCTGCTATCTGGGGCATACAGTCCACACGCAGTGGCACAGGCATAGACTTGGCACGTGAGCAAGCGTCTGTTTATACGTGAAACGGTCAAAGTGCCAGTCTGGTTTTTGCCTTAGCACTCACCCCTGGCTACTTCATCCAGCTGTTACTTTGTGAAACACAATGGCCTCGATTCACAAAGCGGTGATAACCCAGTTATCACGCCTAAAAGACTTTAGGCGTGATGACCTTTTCACCACTGAGTTATCACCGATTTTTCCTGCTCTTCGCGCGAAGTGAGCGCGCGCGCAAAGTCCCATAGGGCTTAATGGGAGCTTCGCGCGAAGCGTCAGGTGTTGCGCGCGTACGCGCGGCAACTTCGCGCGAGTTTCTTCTTATCATGCCTAAAGTGACTTTAGGCGTGATAAGGGCCTTTTCACCACGGTGCTAACACTTTGCACCGCTTGGTGAATCGAGCCCCATGTATGTTATCTTTTGTATTTAAGAATCAAAATAAACAGCCCTGTGGACAGTGCTGGATTTTTCTGTTTCTCTTTTTGTAGTACATTTATAAAGAAACTATTACAGTTATTTCTTTTAATTTAGGGGCATTTACATCCGGGTCTCTCTGGACAAGGGAAATGAGCGTATAAAGATGGGGACTAGAGACCAGCCCACCTGAATGCTTGACACACACACACACACACACACACACTATGGTCCACTCTATTTACGATCCTCACTGAATGGGAGATTTTTTTTTTTTATTTTTTTTTTAAAGAGGCACTGAAGCGGGAATTTTTTTTAATGATATAATGAATTGGTTGTGTAGTATCTAGTATGGATAATTACTAGAACATTGGTAGCAAAGAAAATATTCTCATATTTTTATTTTCAGTTATATAGTGTTTTTTTTATAACATTGCATCATTCTCTAATATTTGCAGTTTACACACTACTCAGCATTCAAAATGGTTTTATAGAGCAGACCAGTGAATTTTTGAATTGTCCTCTGGAGAGAAAAATAAAATACAGTGACTGACAGTTGAGATAACAAGCTTCAAAAGAGAGCGCACTGCAACTTTAAAGGGAAGGTTCAGGGAGGGTGGGTAAAAAATAAAAATCAAATTCCACTTACCTGGGGCTTCCTCCAGCCCGTGGCAGGCAGGAGGTGCCCTCGCCGCCACTCCGCAGGCTCCCGGTGGTCTCCGGTGACGCGCCCGACCTGGCTAGGCCGGCTGCCAGGTCGGGCTCTTCTGCGCTCCAAGGCCCGGAACTTCTGCGTCCCACGCCGGCGCTCTGTCGTCATCGGACGTCCTCCGGGCTCTACTGCGCATGCGCAGAACTACTGCGCATGCGCAGTAGAGCACGGAGGACGTCCGATGACGTCAGAGCGCCGGCGTGGGACGCAGAAGATCCGGGCCTTGGAGCGCAGAAGAGCCCGACCTGGCAGCCGGCCTGGCCAGGTCGGGCGCGCCACCGGAGACCACCGGGAGCCTGCGGAGCGGCGGCGAGGGCACCTCCTGCCTGCCACGGGCTGGAGGAAGCCCCAGGTAAGTGGAATTTGATTTTTATTTTTAACCCACCCTCCCTGAACCTTCCCTTTAAGGGCTGGAACCCACAAGAGCGTTTTTTTGAGAATTTTGGCAGCGCTGCGATACGCTAGCGTTTTGCCAAAACGCTCAGCTGATGTTAATGGATGGGGCAACTTCCACAGGAGTGTTTGCGTTTCCCAGAAACGCAAACGCAGGACCTGCAGCATTTTGGGAGCGTTAGCGCTTCAATGTAAAGTATTGAAACGCTAGCAGAAACGCTCGGCAAAACCTAAACTGAGCGGTTTTGCTAGCGTTTTGCGGTTCAGCACACTGTAACAAAATTAAAAATAATTCACAGGACCAATCAGGATAAAAAAGTGAAACGCAAAACGCTACACAACCGCTGAGGAAAAAAATACACTGTTGCAAAACGCGACCGAAAACTCGCATGAATCCGCTTGCAAACCGCTCATGCAAAACGCTAGCGGTTGCGTTTTGCGTTTGCAGATTTCAGTGGGTTCCAGGCCTCAAAGTCCTGGAGCTCAACAGCTCTTTTGCATAGATAAAACTGGAGTTTCATAACTCTTCCTGTTTCTGCTCCTAATGTTTTATTTCGTAGCTGTACTACACATACAAATCTTTTTTTTTTCCCCGCTTCAGTGTCTCTTTAAAGAGAATCTGTATTGTTAAAATCGCACAAAAGTAAACATACCAGTGCGTTAGGGGACATCTCCTATTACCCTCTGTCACAATTTTGCCGCTCCTCGCCGCATTAAAAGTGGTTAAAAACAGTTTTAAAAAGTTTGTTTATAAACAAACAAAATGGCCACCAAAACAGGAAGTAGGTTGATGTACTGTATGTCCACACATAGAAAATACAACCATACACAAGCAGGCTGTATACAGCCTTCCTTTTGAATCTCAAGAGATCATTTGTGTGTTTCTTTCTCCCTGCAGTTCTCATGCACTGAAGTTTCAGGCTGCTCTTTTTTCTCCTGCAAACAGCTTTGCCCTTGTCTGTAATTCTTCAGTATGTGAAAGCCCAGCCAGCTCAGAGGACGATTTATCCAGCTTGTAAAAGATAAGAGAGAAGAGAGAAGCTGCTCTAATCTAAATAATACACAGGCAGTGTGCATAGAGGGGCCTGGAAGGGGGAATTCATAGCAGAACCACAACACTGAAGAACTTGGCAGCCTTCCAGACACAGGCTGACAAGTCCGACAAGGGAAAGATGCATTGATTTATTACAGAGTCTGTGATAGCAGAAAGTGCTGCAGTAAGCCAGAACACATTAGAATAGCTTTTGGAACTTGTAGGATGATAAAAAACAGGATGCAATTTTTGTTACGGAGTCTCTTTAAAACAGAAAATTGTATACTTACCTGTCAGTAATTTTCCTTTCGTGATGCATCCACGGCAGCACATACGGGTAGTTGCTCTGCCTCCTGTAGGTGCTGCCATGGAGGAATAAGGAAAGACCACATTTACTTACGGTAAAGTCTTTTCCAGTAGTCTGAAGGACAGCACCCCCTCTTGAGACTTGTCTCTCCTCCCCACAACTGGACAGGAAGCTAAAAGATAAAAAATTTGCATAGCAGATATGCGGCAGCATAAATACCCCCCAGCTCACCTAGAGCCTTCAGTTATTAAAAAGATTATACGGACGTATGCCCATAAAAAAATAAAACAACCCCAATCTGTATATTTACCTTAATATTTCCCACACTGGGTGGGTCGCAGGGGTGCTGTCCTTCAGACTACTGGAAAAGACTTTACCGTAAGTAAATGTGGTCTTTCCCAGGACGTCTATCAGGACAGCACCCCCTCTTGAGAGATAGACAAGATGAAATCTTAGGGTGGGACGACTGCCTGTAGAACCCTTCTGCCAAAACTTAAGTCTGCACTGGATAAGACATTAAGCCTGTAGTGCCTGACAAAAGTATTTTGACTGGACCAAGTGGCCGCTCTGCAGATCTGTTCGATGGATGCACCAGCCCTCTCTGCCCAGGATGTGGATACACCTCTTGTTGATTGAGCCTTGATTGAAGTAGTAAGTAGTTTACCCTGAGATCTGTAAGAAGTAGTGATAGCTTCTTTAACCTCCTTGGCGGTATGAAAAATACCGCCAGGAGGGAGCGCAGCAGTTTTTTTTTTAAAAAAAAATGTTTTAATCATGTAGCGAGCCGAGGGCTCGCTACATGATAGCCGCTGCTGAGCGGCATCCCCCCGCCCGCTTCGATCGCCTTCGGCGATCTCCGATCAGGAAATCCCGTTCATAGAACGGGATTTCCTGGAGGGCTTCCCCCGTCGCCATGGCGACGGGGCGGGATGACGTCACCGACGTCACTGACGTCGGGACGTCATTGGGAGTCCCGGGCCACCCCTCGGCGCTGCCTGGCACTGATTGGCCAGACAGCGCTGGGGTCTGGGGGGGGGGGGCCGCGCCGCAGCAGATAGCGGCGATCGGGCAGGGGCCGGCGGCGATCAGAGTGCTGGCGCAGCTAGCAAAGTGCTAGCTGCGTCCAGCAAAAAAAAAAATTATGAAAATCGGCCCAGCAGGGCCTGAGCGGCACCCTCCGGCGGCTTACCCCGTGTCACACACGGGGTTACCGCCAAGGAGGTTAATCCATCTGGCCAATGTAGCTTTGGAGGCTTGTTTCCCTCTAGATATTCCTCCAAACAATAACATTGAATCAGATTTTCTCCACTCCTTAGTTCTTTCCAGGTAATGAATTATACATCTTCTTACATCCAGACAGTGTAGACGTTTTTCCTTCTCATTGGTCGGATTAGCACAAAAAGAAGGTAGAAATATCTCCTGAGATCTGTGGAATTTAGATACCACCTTAGGGAGAAATGCGCTGTCTAATTTCAGTGTAATTCGATCGTCTGAAATAATACAGTATGGTTCTTGAATCGACAAAGCCTGAAGTTCCCCAATTCTCCTGGCTGATGTTATGGCTAACAAAAAGGTGGTTTTTAAAGAAAGAAATTTATCGGATATCTCTTTTATGGGTTCGAATGGTGGTTCACACATAGCCTGGAGAACAGTATTTAAGTCCCATGAGGGAATTCTAGAGCGAACTATTGGTCGAATTCTTTTCAGAGCCTGAAAAAAACGGATAAAGTATTCTTCTGCTGCCAGTTTCCTTTCCAGGAAGACACTGATTGCAGATGTCTGAACCTTCAAGGTACTGACACTCAATCCTTTTTGTAATCCCTGTTGAAGAAATTCAAGCACTGACCTAGATAAAGATAGATCTAAAGATCTCTCTTTACACCATTTTAAATAAACTGTCCATGTCTTATTATAAATATTCCTAGTTACTTTTTTACGACATTGTATTAGGGTTTCGGATAACTTATCCGAGAATCCCCTTGCCTTTAAGATTCTCCACTCAGCTTCCATGCTGTAAGGTGAAGAAGTTGAAGGTTTGGGTGAAAGGCTATGCCCTGCTGTAGTAGGTCCTGTCGATTCGGAAGAGTAATTGGCTGATCTACTGTCAATTTCTGTAACAACGTGAACCACGGCCTCTTCGGCCAACAGGGGGCTATCAGGATCATGTGAGCTTGATCCTGTACAATTTTGTTCAGAACCTGTGGAATGAGTGATATTGGTGGAAAGCTGTACATCAGCTGTGTTCCCCAATCTATTGAAAAAGCATCCACTGCCCAAGGTTTGTCTAGGGGACGTAGTGAGCAGAACTTCTGACACTTGGTATTGTCCTTGTTGGCAAATAGGTCCACTTCTGGGGACCCCCATCGATCCCTGATTTCCTGAAATACTGCCGGATTTAGGGACCACTCGTCCTGCATCAGAGGAGACCTGCGTAAGAAGTCCGCCAACTGGTTGGCTGTACCCTTTAGATGTCGGGCCTTTATGGACATTAGATTCCTTTCTGCCCAATTCAGAATTTGTCTGGTTTGGGACCACAGTAATGAACTCCTTGTCCCTCCCTGGCGATTTAGGTAAGCTACCACGCTGCTGTTGTCTGTTCTTATCAGCACGTGACACCGCTTTATGTCTTGACTGAAGCTTTGTAGAGCCAACCATACAGCTTGAAGTTCCCTGCTGTTTGATGACCTGGCTCTCATTTTGTTGGACCACTGTCCTTGAGCTGGACGACCATCCATGTGTGCTCCCCAGCCCCACAGACTGGCGTCCGTTGTTATAACTGACTGAGATGGATAATGCCACAGCCGACCTTCTGATAGATGAGTGAGATCTTGCCACCACATGAGTGAGACCTTTACATTGTAAGGAATGAATACTTTCTTGTCTAGAAATTTTAGATCCCTGTTCCATTCTGTCAGGATCCAAATTTGCAAAGTCCTGGCATGGAATTGACCCCACTGAATGGCCGGAAAGGCAGAAGTTAGGAGTCCCAGAACCGCCATTGCTTTTCTGAGGGAGATGTAGTGGGCCTGCTGGAAAGAAGAAAGAGCATTAAGTATTGCAGAAACCTTTCTGTCTGGTAATAAAATCTTTTCACTAGTAGTGGAAATATTGAATCCTAAAAATTCCATGAGCTGGGAAGGAATTAGGGATGATTTAGACCAGTTAATAAGCCATCCTAGTGACTGCAATAAGGCCATAGTAGATTCTAGCTGTAATAATACTGAGTCTCTAGACTGTCCCCAAATCAATAAATCATCCAGATAACTAAGAACAGATATGGACCTGCCCCTGATAACTGCTAATACTTCCGACAGAATCTTTGTGAAAAGCCAGGGAGCAGAAGAGATGCCGAAAGGTAGAGCATTAAACTGGAAGTGTCTTACCTTTCCCTCTAGGTGCACTGCGAATCTGAGAAATTGTTGTGAGTTCAGATGAATTGGAACATGCAGGTATGCATCCTTTAAGTCCAGAGATGCTAGGAAACAATCTTTCTGTAAGAGAGTTATCACAGAGTAAATATTGTCCATTCGAAATCTTCTGTATTTTATTGACTTGTTTAATTCCTTTAGATTCAGGATAAATCGAAACTCCCCCTGAGGCTTTTTTACCAGGAATACTGGGGAGTAAAACCCCAACCCCTGTTGACATTTTGGAACCTCCCTGATTACTCTTTTCTGTAGTAGAGAGGATATTTCCCTTTCCAATGCTAGACGCTGCATAGTGTCCTTTAGGATTGGACAAAAAACTTTTGAGGAGGAATCTGCAAGAACTCTATGCTGTACCCCTCTAGAATTATTTTTAACAGCCACTGATTTTGAAATGTTTCCTGCCATCTCTCGTAAAAGTGGGTAATCCTTCCCCCCACTGGGATGCTGGCGTCATTGCTTATTAGCCTGGGTAGAAGAACGGGTGGTAAAGTTTGGTTTACCCTTTTGTACTTTATAGGGGGCCCATCTTTTCTTGGTAGTGGACTTATTATCAGACTCTGGCTTTGTGTTGGCACGAAAGGAACGTTTAGACGGAAAAACTCTCCTAACAGGAAAGTTCTTCTTGACGTCAGCCGTTCTGTCTAATGTCTCGTCTAACTTAGACCCGAACAGTAGTTCTCCCTCACACGGAATTCCACATAGTTTGGCCTTGGAGGAATTGTCTCCCTTCCATGTTTTGACCCACACTCCACGTCTAGCAGAATTGACTAATGCAGTAGTCCTGGCAGTAAGTTTCACTGTGTCGTCTGCTGCATCAGTCATATAATTATTGGCATTAAGCAGGTTAGGAAAATCTTTTAAGATTTCCTCTCTAGGTACTCCTGTGGCGATTTTATGTTGAGTCTCCATTAACCAGGTTCTAAGGGATCTACCTACAGCCGTAGAAGCCACTGCCGGTTTGAACGTAAGTGAGGAAGACTCCCACGCTCTCCTTAGAAGATTGTCGGTCTTTTTGTCCCAAAGTCCTCAAAGAGTAAATCTGTATTTTTTGAAACTCTAGACAAAGCTGGATCAAGTTTCGGAGAGGGACCCCAGAATTTCTGATCCTCAGCGGAAAAAGGTTACCGCCTGTTAAGGGTCCTTGGCCAAAAAGCCCGTTTCTCAGGGTTATCCCACTCCTTTCTTATCATATTTTTTAGGGAAGAATGAACCGGGATAACCGAGGAATGAGGATCAGATAAGCTCTCATACATTTGATCCAACTGAGATAGAGATTTCTTCTCTGTCTCGATGCCCATAGTATTATGCATGGCAGATAATAGATCATTAATAAGATCAGGTGAAAAAGCGAATTTTTGATTTTTGCCAGATCTTTCTCCCCCCTCATCCTCAGAAATTTCTTCAAAGGATGAAATTTCTAACTCTCCCTCAGATAATTCAGATCCCACCGATTCCTCGGCCCTTCTCTTCCTAGAAACTGCTGTGGGAACTAAGGAAACTAGAGGGGATCCTGGAGGAGGAATAGGATCCTCAGGCTGTGCAACTTGCTGTGTTTCCAGAGGGCCCGGGGTAAAGGATGATGATGATGCTATGGCGGAATCCTTGATTTCCTTAATAGCTGTGGTCATTTCTGACCTCATCCATCCCATTAGATCCTTAAATATCACAGGAGATTCATTTTTCACTATTTTATCAGTGCAATGGTGACATACTTTCCGGTTTGAGGACATCTTTGCATTGCATAATGGACATTTCCTTTCCCCCTTAGAAGAAGATGTAGATGCAGATGATGCATGGTGCTGGGAACTTGGTTTATCCTTTTTAGGCTGTAATAGCAGAATATGGCCTAAATTAGTGAAGTTCTTTAGACAGCACCGCCATAAATATATGTACATACATACACCCCTGGTGTTAGAGCACCCCTGTGCCGCTTACCAGAGAGGGTTCAGCGCCAGACTCGGCAGATTGCAGCGGAGCAGGGCCTGCAGCGTCCTCCATGTTGCCAGAAAGTGGGAACATGTACTGCTACACATTTAAATAGTGTTGGGTGATTACCTGATTGCCTTCCAGGTGCGCCGAATTGCCCCTGCAAATGACGCTTCCTACTTCCGGTCACGCGTGACGCACTTCCGGTATATGGCCGGAACTTCTTTTGCGCGCCCATGCGCGTATATAGATGCTGCCAAGTTGGGAGAAGCCTCCTCCACGCTGCCCGAGCTGCACGCCGGCTCCCCTGACCAGCTCCAACTGCAGCCAGTAACAACGCTGCCCCTGCCGCCTGACAATGATGGCACTTGCGGAGGATCTCCATGCGTTCCGTCCGGGACAGAAAAACAACTGAAGGCTCTAGGTGAGCTGAGGGGTATTTATGCTGCCGCATATCTGCTATGCAAATTTTTTATCTTTTAGCTTCCTGTCCAGTTGTGGGGAGGAGAGACAAGTCTCAAGAGGGGGTGCTGTCCTGATAGACGTCCTGGGAAATAGGTGCTCAGTTTCCTGTTGCTAAGATAAGAACAAAAAGCAGTCAACTGGATCCATACTTATTTTAGTTGTGAAGCACCGCATACTAAAACGCTTAATATCATTAACCTCTATAGCCCTATGCAATGGTTCCACCAATAAGAAATAAAAATAGTAACAAAGGGCACCTCTGTCAAGTTTACTACTTTTCGGCTCCAGAACCATTCCTGGTATACTAATATAGGATTGGAGTCTTGGTTAGGTCTAGGTGGAGTTCTATGTTCTCATTCATATAATATTGAGAGTTCACCTGACACGGTCAGCGCCTTGTCTATGTTTATAGAAATTTTTTTATTCATTCTGCTGTTACCGGTGATAAAGATGGGAAGGCAGTCCTTCAGAAGGTGAAGGTTTGTGTTTAGTTTGGAAATTAACATTAATAGTCCCTTAACATTTCCTGAGATACCTTTTTAGTTTGGCACAGAACCAACTCAGACCTGGCACCATCAAACTCTGGAAAGCTTTAAAGGCAACCCAACATGAGAGGAATACGAAGACTGCCATCTTCATTCCTCCACATGAATCCACACCCATATTTTATAATGGAGACACTGCATCATTTTTTTAAGGGACTCCGAGCAGTGCAGAAACTATGGAAAGATGCATATCATTTTAAAGCTCTCTTTCTCCTCTTTCCGATGATGTATAAACCGCTGCCCTACACCTTTTAGTTTTCGCTATTTTTGCGATTGAAATTGCCACGGCCGCGATTTCAATCACAAAAATAAAGAAAACTAAAAGGCGTAGGGCAACGATTTAGGTGTCGCCAGAAAGAGGAGAAAGAGAGCTTTAAAATGATATCCATCTTTCTACATCAGTAACATCCACTGCGCGCTACCATATCTGCAAAACAATCTGACATAGCGTAACCTGCTTTCTTTGCATATAACTACACCCACATCAACCGTGTCAATGGTGAGATAGTGCCCATGCAAAACTCCCTCCACCTCTAATAACAGAGCAGCTCACCAAATGATGACCACCAATCTACAGGTGGGATTCAAGCTCAGCATGTGGTACTCAGGGGCTCATCAGTAATCCACATCCATGATATCATAAAAAGGCCTTTATTCCTCAATAAAACACATAAAAAACTTCATTGCGTAACATCCAACTGTCATATAAAGCACACTGCGCCTCTCGCGCCCTCTATGAACTTACAAGCTCCAGAGGAAAAGTAGGCATATCACAACGGCAGGGCTGTCCGGCTTCCACTGTTTCACTGCTGGATCCGTTTGCGGCGTCCCGCTCGTTCCCCTACAGTCGGCGGCTTACCCGGATTTCCGTGTTATGCGTCAGGCGTACACGGTTGATGTGGGTGTAGTTATATGCAAAGAAAGCAGGTTACGCTATGTCAGATTGTTTTGCAGATATGGTAGCGCGCAGTGGATGTTACTGATGTAAAAACACTTCTAGAGGATTCAACACAGCGCACTCCAACCATTGCTCTGGACCTAAGGACATTTATGTGTATTGTGTTTAGTGATATTATTGTAGTAACGACATATTAATTGTCTTCATTTTGGTGGCGCAGCATTTTTTTCAGTAACTGATATCCATCTTTCCATAGTTACATTGTATAACACAGGCCGACTTTTTCTGCTGAATGGAGCTGCTGACACTGGGGAAAGTGTCGTCCTGTGTAATACAATGTAAATATGGAAAGATGGATATCATGTTAAAGCTCTCTTTCTCCTCTTTCTGGCGACACCTAAATCGTCTCTCTACGCCTTTTAGTTTTCTTTATTTTCGCGATTGAAATTGTGGCCACTGCAATTTCAGGCGTAGGGCGGTGATTTATATATCATTGGAAAGAGGAGAAAGAGAGCTTTAAAATGATATGCATCTTTCTATAGTTTCTGCACTGCTCGGAGTCCCTTTAATCTACATTTTTAAATCCAACTAAAGCCAAAATGTTTAATTTTACTTTTGGTTAGAGAAAAAAAAATGTTTTCTTATTTTACATACTGTCATCTTATCACCATTGAGAAAAGATTGTGTTTACTGTCCAGACAAAAAGTGGGGCAAATTTTCACAGGAGCAGCACATTATTATTATTGATTTATAAAGCACATGAGCTTCTATTTGCTGTATGGGGAATCCAAATGTTTATTTCTGTAATGTACTTCTGAGAAGTGTGCAGGAAGAATTAAAGAAGGCGGGGACATAATGGACTGAGATAGAAAAAAAAAAGTGTCCACGACAGAAACCAGTGGCATACATTTGTTGAGGCCCTTTGCTCCAGTGGGAGACACAGGATCAAGGATTAATGTACTTATGTAGATACTCTTCAGTACATACATACATACATACAAATTAAAAACTGAGTATCCATTTAAAAAAAAAACAACAAAAAAACAAAAAAACTGCACTGAAAAGTACTGAGATACAGATAGATAGATAGATAGATAGATAGATATACACAGGCTCAGCAGCACTATTGATGGGAGGCCAGCCACGAGAAGAAACCAACAAATGTCTGATACCAAAAAATCATGTGCATCATTGTCATTTATTATTGTTAACACCCCCCCCCCCCCCCCCCCCATCACCTGTAAGTACCAGGCACGATTTTCCACTACACATTCAGTTACATGTAGCGAAGAACCTTTTGAGCTGTTTTTGCTGCACTTTGAATTTCTTCCACAGAAAACTACCAGTATATTTTTTAGATATACCACAGTTTTCATATTTAAATTTACTGTTTAAGTATTTACGGTTTCATTGTCTCTGCTCAATGGCACATTCATTGAAGTAATAGAGTTAAAATCTATGAACTATTGACCCTTTTTATATCTTCCCTACTTTCAGAAGCCCTTTCTGCCAGGAAAGCATTTTGTGGCCAATTCCTTATTAGTGACAGTTATGCTACAGTCCAACCCAGTCCTGACCCGGACAGAAACTGTCACTTGCATGCAGGGCTGTGGAGTCGGTCCAAAAATCCACCGACTCCGACTCCTCAGTTTAGGATTCCACCGACTCCGACTCCGACTCCACGACTCCGACTCCTCTAATTTGCATATTACAATTTTGTTGATTAAAAGTATGTAACATGAAATCCGTCTCTTAACTGCCAACGCTTAGGAATTTTACAAGACAACTGAAGTGAGAAGGATATGTAGACTACTATATTTATTCCTTTTAGACTAAAACTAGTCCTTGGTAAGAGTACTTGTAAAAGGTACAAACCGGAACAAAGAACATCTATCAGGCCCTAGGCAATGTAAGTGTGGGTACATGTAAGAATGATGTGCAGGTACTCTGCAGGGGAAGAAGGAGATTGTAAACAGACAACACCTCTGTGTTCAATGTGCACAGCATTCTCAGTGGATTCCCTGCAGCTCTGTGGGGAGTGCATATGTAGAGTATAGTACTACTGTGTAACAAAGTAAACCTGAGACAGATTAAATAAAAGTTTTATACATACCTGGGGCTTCCTCCAGCCGCCTTCAGGATAATCAGTCCCTCGTTGTCCTCCTCCACCACCTGGATCTTCTGCTATGAGTCCAGGTACTTGAGCCAGTCAGGCGTAGTGCACATGCACACACTCGTGCAGCACTATTGCGCAGGTGCAGAATGTTCCTGGCTGTGGGAGCGGCATGCGGCTGGACAGCGCTGACTGGCTGAATTACCAGGACTCATAGCAGAAGATCCGGGTGGTGGAGGACAGCGAGGGACTGATTAGCCTGAAGGGGGCTGGAGGAAGACCCAGGTATGTATAAAACTTTACTTTTCATCCGTCTCAGTTACCCTTTAATTTGTAGTCACCAAACCAAATTTTAATAACATATCAAATTATTTGATTTCATCAGCAAAGGGAGTGCATACATTTGCATAAATCAGCATCAATGCAGAATTATTTCCACCTCATTGACCATCTCTATTAGTGACACGGCTACACATCAGGCTTTATACTTACAGCATAGATGTTATTTAGTATATATAAGAGATTCCTGTGTACACATCATATATACAGTCACAATCAGATATGTATATCTGACCTTAAAAATACGGGGACTGCTTTATTGAAGCAGCACAAGTAACTAATTTTGATTGGTTTATTTCATTTTTGTGGACTAAGCACAGCTATTACTGTATTTATACTGTATATATACATTACTTTTAATGACTATTATCTGAGAAATAGAACATTTTATCATATTTTCTATTTTAATTACAGTTACAAATTCATTAGGAGTCGGAGTCGGTGCATTTTTTCCCGACTCCGACTCCAGGCACCCGAAATTGCCCGACTCCACGACTCCGACTCCACAGCCCTGCTTGCATGCTTGCTGTTTAAAGGGGAACTGAAGAGAGAGGTATATGGAGGCTGTCATGTTTATTTCCTTTTAGACAATACCAGTTGCCTGGCAGCCCTGCTGATCCTCTGCCTCTAATACTATTAGCCATAGCCCCTGAACAAGCATGCAGCAGATCAGGTGTTTCAGTGGTTCAGACTTATAAGTCTGATCTGACTAGACTAGCTGCATGCTTGTTTCTGGTTTTAATCAGATACTACTGCAGAGAAATAGACCAGCAGGGCTGCCAGGCAACTGGTATTGATTAAAAGGAAATACACATGACAGCCTCCATATACCTCTCTCTTCAGTTCCCCTTTAAGCATAGTGATTAGTGTGCATGGCACTGTACATACAAGTCCATCTCATGTCTCCTTGTGTATCCCTTGAAGTTTGTAAACACTCAATTTTTCAATAACTCTGCATTCATTTCACATGCATTCCAGGATTTCTAGCATCTCATTGACCACCTGTGTTCATATAACTCAAATGTAACAAAATGTGTGAAAAAGTGCAGCTTAACAGACACAAAGAAACACACTGTATTGCTGATGTCCACTGTTTATTCTTCACAGTCTGCAGTCACTAGAAAAAAATGATCAGGACAAATTTTACTCAAAATGAAACAGTAACTACAAACAGACATGAAAAGGAAGCTCCAGGCAGAATGACACCAGCTGTCCTGCTAGATTTATTATACCACCTATGATAAACGAATTGCAGTTTTTTTTCCCAACTAGATACAAATTGTATTCAGCATAGAATTAGGCAGATCAAAATGATCAGCAATTACATAGGATTAGTCCAAATCCAAGTTGCATGCACACAACAACCAAAGTGCATCAAGTCCAAAAAATGAGCACCTCGGTGGCCAGCTTTGCACTAGTAGGTGATGTCACTGCACACCTGGTAATGGGCATATTATACACACTTACATGTCTGCAAACAGTTATGTTTCTGGCATAACGTGAATTGTTGGAGCACATACACAGCAGCATGCGATGAGATCCCGGTGTACACGTAACCCATAGGAGCGCACATTTGCATACACAGACGCAATACACACTCGGGTGGGGATTCTCAGCCCACACTCACCCGCCGACATGCACCGGGTTCTGCTACCCCTCTCAGCATTGGTGAGACGTCTTCCGGTGTACCACACACTCCCTACATCACAGCTCACTTCAGTGACCACAATCCACTTCCACTTCAACCCCGAAGCAGACCCGACCAATCAGCAGCCACGCACCGGCGCGCCTGCATCGCATCACTTGGCCGCACCTCCTTCCAGCGCAGCGTTTGGCGGGAAGAAACGTCTGCTACTACGAGGCTTGGAGGAGGAATGCCGCTAGGGGCGCTGGTTACCAAGAACATAATTAATTGTGCTTTGAGCTATGCGACGGATCAGGTGACTGAGACGTCACTTCCACTTCCTTCAACTTGGTTACACTTACGTTTAACGAGGCTGCTCTGTTTATTTATTTTTTTTCTGATGTGGACGGCGCGGAGCTGGTGAGGAGGAGGAGGCGACGATCTATATTGGGTATGTAGGGCAGACTGTTTACATTGGATGTTCTATATGGGTCTGCAGTCACCAGCAGCGCCAGATCAGCGTGTGGACGGGGGCTCTCCCCCCACATGAGCCGTGTTGTCTGTGTCTGGCAGTAGTGCCTCATTCTGCGTTCTTTCATTTAGCGGTTTAAGTCGTCCATAGAGATGTGCAACTGAAGGATTACAAATCTGAGGGAGGGTGTGTTTTTTTTCTTTCAATCGCTTAATAAAAAAAGTAAAGTAAAACGTCATCCGTAGTTAAAACGATATTTTCGTTTTTCTTCTGCATTTTTTGTACATTTTAACCACCTATGGGTTTGTCTGAAGCACTTATTGTTTTCTGAAGATTTCACTACAGTGATTGAAACTAAAATACTATACATAGAACATACCTCCCAACTTTTTGAGATGAGACAAATGGATACTTAAGCCACGCCCATGCCACAACCCTGGCCACGCCCCACCACACCCCTAGTCACGTATACCATAAAGATTTCAAAAGAAAAATGTTGTTTTATAATTCAAACCACACTGGTCCTTTCCCTCCTGGTTAATTTTCCTTCATATTAACATTTTAAAATTAGTAATATATCATGCTGGATAGTGTAATGGTTAAGGGCTCTGCCTCTGACACAGGAGACCTGGGTTCAATTCTCGGCTCTGCCTATTCAGTAAGCCTGCACCTATTCAGTAGGAGATCTTGGGCAAGTCTCCCTAACACTGCTACTGCCTATAGAGCGCGTCCCAGTGGCTGCAGCTCTGGCGCTTTGAGTCCGCCAGGAGAAAAGCGTGATATAAATGTTCTGTGTTTGTTAAAGAACGGGAATAAAGTTTAGAGTCAATCAAACACGTTTTTAGTATATAATATATATATTTATATTAGTATATAAATATATATATTTATATAGAAAGAGTGATAAAGTCCTGAAAGAGGGACACATGAGGGGGATAGAGGGACAGAGGCACAGGGCTCACAAAAAGGGACTGTCCCTCCGAAAGAGGGACAGTTGGGAGCTATGATAGAATATATAGTTGTATAGTATTTCTACAGTCATGAATAGTCACTCAGACTTCAGGGAAGAAACTGAGTAAACGCAAGGATTGGCTGCCAGTCTACTTTCGGGGACCTAGCAGGAGACCTCATAGGGAACAGTTCTGGAATCACAGTGCCCTCTTACAGCAAAAAAGCGGTGTGATTGGGCAAATAGTGTTGGCATACTTTACTGCAACCTGTGAGAGGGTGCTGTCCACCCCATCAAGTTAGCTAAATTTCCCTATCCGGTTTCCTGCTGAGTCCCTAAAGTAGACTAGCTCCAAACATTGTTTATTGAATTATATGATGAACGGGTTATTCGGATACAGGAAAGCCAGATCTGCTGGGAATATCTGTATACAAACTTGTACACAAGCTATATGGTTTTTGGCTTAAAGGATACCACAGTCGAAAAAAAAAAGTTTGCAGCAGTGTGTGGGGGGTTAAAATTACATACCTTTAGCCTGTCCTGCCCCCTCAGTCTGCCGCCGTTAGTCTCCTATAAGTCCCGGTGCCCGGCGACTTGATTGACCCCCCCCCCACCCGGACATACTGCGCCCTGTGCGTGCAGTATGTCTTCACTTCTGGCCGGCGCATAGCGATCGGCTCAGAAGCACGTTCATTCCTCTGCCTCCTCTGCGCTGCGTGTGCGCTCCATTACACTTAGCATCACATGATTAGCATGTGACGCTAAGTGTAATGGAGCGCACACGCAGCGCAGAGGAGGCAGAGGAATGAACGTGCTTCTGAGCCGATCGCTATGCGCCGGCCAGAAGTGAAGAGGGGAGGACATACTGCGCGCACAGGTCGCAGTATGTCCGGGTGGGGGATCAATCAAGTCGCCGGGCACCGGGACTTATAGGAGACGGCGGCAGACGGAGGGGGCAGGACTGGCTAACGGTATGTAATTTTAACCCCCCACACACTGCTGCAAACTTTTTTTTCCCACTGTGGTATCCTTTAAAGAGGAATTGTCATGACTCTTTCCAACAACCTGAAGTGGGGGCAGAACACCACCAACATTCAGAAGAAATCTCAGCAGAGGTTGTTCTTCTTGCGCCAACTAAAGAGATTCGGCATGCCCAGGAAGCTGCTGGCCAGCTTCTATACTGCCACCATAGAATCCATCCTCTGCTCCTCAATCATTGTATGGTACATGGGTGCAACGGCCAGTGAAAAATACAAACTACAGAGAGTCATAACTGACGCAGAGAGGATCATCGGGTCTCCTCTTCCAATGCTTGATCTCCTCCACTCCGCTAGGATGATGAAGAGGGCCACTGTGATCTCCCGTGACCCCTCCCACCCAGGCCGACACTACTTCAAGCTCCTCCCATTGGGCCACCGCTACAGGACTATACCATGCAAAACCTCCAGACGGAAGAACACCTTCTTTCCCCCAAGCGGTTCGGCTGCTGAACTCCAACCTCTCCCCGTCAGGCCCGCCTTCTGGCATGCCCTAGCGGGGCCTTCCAGCCAATTCTCACCTATGCCCGCCCTGGTTCTAACTGCCCTGGGCAGTATTGGGGCCACCATCATCATTATCATTATTACTACTACTACTATTATTGTCATGACTATTATTAGTATTGGACTGTTCCTGCATGACAGGAAGAACACTAACTGATGACCAGGGGCTGTTACTAACGAGAGTCAGACCTATACCATTACTGTAATTCCAACTGTTTGTGTTGTAAGTCTTGTCTTCCTATACTATGCTTATGCCATGTGTACCACAAATAATTCCGAGTAAAGCTCAGCTGTACTTGGCGAAATAAAACTGATTCTGATTCTGAATTGTCGCGACAATCTTAAAATTTAAAACGCATACAAATAAGTACTTTTCTTCCAGAGTAAAATAACCCATACATTACTTTTCTCCTATGGTGCTGTCACTTAAAGTAAGTAGAAGAAATCTGACATTACCGACAGGTTTTAGGTTTGTCCATGGGTTAGTCTTGATGGGGGATTCTTAGCATGGCCTTTATTCTTTATAAAGACATTGGGTATGAGTCACCAAGCTTTTACACCTGTTTTCCTCTTTTTGCTTTATCTGTTACATTTTAAGCTCTCAAAGAGCAGACATATAATATAATTAAGGTAAGGAAAGTAATATTGAAATGGAGTTAATCAGGAACGACTTACTTTGAGTGATTTATATTTTATTTTTATTTTTTTTGCTTGTAAATGTGCTGAAAGGTTATTATGATAAATAAGTCAAGTATGAGAAGCCTTGCGAATAGAGCCCATTCCCTGAAAAAGATTTATACATTGTTGCTGGCCACTCTCACTGTACACTTCTTTGGCAGTTGGACGGAGCAACTGCCATTCACTAAGTGCTTTTAAAAATGAAGAAAACCCTGAGAACCCCCCCCTCATGAGAAGATGGGCTAATCCAAAATCTGTCTGTAATGTCAGATTTTTACTACCTACTGTAAGTGAAAGCAACATAGGAGAAAAGTAATTTATGGCTCTTTTTACTCTGGAAGAAACATACTTTTTATTTGTAAATGTTTACATGTATTTTGAATTTTAAGATTTTCATGACAAAGGTCCTTTTTAAGTGTTAAGTGTTGAATCATCTTGGTCAAGTGCAGGTTGAGGGCATTCTTTTTCTTACTTATCCTAATGCTAGGTACACACAATAAGACTTTCTGGCGGATTTACTGTCAGATCGATTATTTCCAACATTTCCGATCGATTTCCGATGGGAGTGAATGGAAAACAGTTGGAAATCAGATCAGACATGTTGGAAGTAATCGATCTGACAGTAAATCTCAGTGTGTACCTAGCATAAGCCATTGTGCACCCTGCACTGTAGCAACAGTGTGCATTGCTAGTGTTTAGGCTAGCGACATGTCTGTACAGAATTCTGCCCCAAAATGGCGTCCAAGGGACTCAAGTTCCAATCTCTAAGCGCAACAGTACTTGTGCTTATGCATGTACCTTTAACCACTTAAAGAGAACCTGAACTGAAAATAAAAAGTCAAAATAACCATACACAGGTCATACTTATCTCCCATGTAGTCTACTCATCAATCTCTTTCTCCTATCCTGCAACCCATTTGTTTACTGTGATCAATGGAATTCTCCATCCTCCATTTTAAAAATGGCCATTACCCCCTAACAGCTTCCTGGTCAGCACACTGTTAAACTGTAATATCACCCACTTGAGCCATAGGGAAACATGGACATTACCTTGCTCATTCAGTTGTAACTGACAGCTGCTGATATATAACTGACAGCAACTGGTATATTTCAGTTCTATTATTTCAGTTCTGACAAAATATTGTCAGAACTGGAAGGGATCCTGTAACGATTGTGGAACTTTCTCCGTGATCAGCGCACAACGCGTGCGCTGACACAGCGGAAATCCTCCACAAGCGTATATTTGCAGGCACCCAGCAAAAGGTGCTACGCACCTGTAGAGGGAAATTCCTGTCGGCAGATGGCGCTGGGGAGTGCAGAGGAACCAATCCTCTGTACCTCCACAAGTGCCAGACAGGAATTGTACGAAGCGCAGAACGCAATCGCAAGAGAGGCGATTGCGAATGAGATTGAGCAAAGGGACAGGTTGTATGTGTGTGCGCCAATCCAGTCGCCACCCCGCGACCGCGCACACACAACAGCAGATATGAAATAGGAACGCGATCGCGAGAGGTGCGATCGCCAGACGTGACACAAGGCAGATCAGAATAGAATACGAGGGTAGCAAAGGCACAGCAAATACAATAAGGAGATACGGAAAATAACAAATGCTAGCTAACCGCGAACACCGCACTCATTCGCAACAGTGCACGCGGTTATGCGCGATCTCCACGTGATAAGCACAATAGAGACAAGCACGCCTAACTAACCATTAACAGACAAACATGAAACAGAGGACGCGAGCGCTTGCTTAACGGTTACCTCACCGAGCCTGCAGCAAGCGTAGCGGACAAGACAGACACACGAAAACAGGGACAAACGAGAGATAGGATCCACCGCACTAGCGAAAAGTGGCTAGCGTGATCCAGGTACAGAGTAGCAGAACAGAAGGATCCCCAGCGCTAGCGAAAAGTAGCTAGCGCGATCCCAGGAAACAGAACAGAAGGATCCCCAGCGCTAGCGAAAAGTAGCTAGCGCGATCCCAGGAAACAGAACAGAAGAGATAGCTGGTAGCAACCGCTGCACCAGCTATACTCCAAGAACAGAGATCAGAACCATTTCCTGTCGACCACCATAGGGGCAGGACAATGGCAACAGGCAAGACAAGACAGAACAGGCAATACAGATAATACAACCTGACTGGGCTAGAAGGGGAGCCTAAAGCAACCCCCAGGAATTAACTATACTAGATAGCAATGGCTGACACTCCAGCAGTGTCCATCAGGAACAGACCATGGAAAGGAAATGACCAGCCAAGCATTGTGGGAAAGACATAGTACTTATAGTACACGCCTCCAATGAATGTGGCCAGGCAATTTGCATGACAACATATGCAAATTCCTCTGCAAGCACAAGCTGCAAAACTGACAGAAGCTTCTTTCCAGAGTCCTGCAGCATGCAAACCTACACAATGGTCAAAGGGCTGCCTGCCTGCACAGGCAGCTGAGCAAATCATCACAGATCCCTGAAGGAAGAAAATAGTGAGCTTCTGAGAGTAACTGATTACTCTGGTTAGTATATAATATAATACTGAGAGGTTAGTATATAATATACATTTGCAGCTACGACATGTGTTTATTTTAAATAATTTTCCTCGCTTCAGGTTCCCTTTAACCACTTCACCACTGAGGGGTTTTACCCCCTGAGCACCAGAGCAATTTTCACCTTTCAGCGCTCCTTCCTTTCATTCGTCTATAACTTTATCATTACTTATCGCAATGAAATGAACTATATCTTGTTTTTCCCGCCACCAATTAGGCTTTCTTTAGGTGGGACATTATGCCAAGAATTATTTTTTTCTAAATGTGTTTTAATGGGAAAATAGGAAAAATGTGGGGAAAAAAATAATTATTTTTCAGTTTTGGGCCATTATAGTTTTTAAATAATGCATGCTACTGTAATTGAAACCCACGAAATTTATTTGCCCTTTTGTCCCGGTTATAAAACCATTTAAATTATGTCCCTATCACAATGTTTGGCGCCAATATTTTATTTGGAAATAAAGGTGCATTTTTTTCAGTTTTGCGTCCATCCCTAATTACAAGCCCATAGTTTATAAAGTAACAGTGTTATACCCTCTTGACATAAATATTTAAAAAGTTCAGTCCCTAAGGTAACTATTTATGTATTTTTTTTAATTGTAAATTTTTGAATTTTTTTTTAATTACAAAAAAAAAAAAAATGGGGAGTGTGGGAGGTAATGAGTTAATTTTTTGTGTGTAAAAGTCATTTATTTGTATGTGAAAAATGTGTAGGGTGCAGTTTACTATTTGGCCACAAGATGGCCACAGTAACTTTTTGTTTTAATGCGAGCTCCAAGCTTCCTTCCGGAAGCTTGGAGGAAGTATAATGAGCATGGACACGTGAGTTTTTTCTCACAATGATCGCGCTGCCCATAGGAGAGCAGCTGATCATTGCGGGGCTTAGATCAACGAACGGGAATGGATTTTCCCGTTCATTGATCTCCGGGCGAGCGGGCGGCGGCGTGTTTACTAGCGGCGGGCAGCGTGTTTACGAGCGGGAGCGCGGACAGCGTCGGGAACGCGGAAAGTACGGATTTCTCCGTCCCTGGGGGTTAAAGGATGGAAAAAGGGACGGAGAAATCCGTACGGGCGGGGGTAAAGTGGTTAAGGACCGCAGGTATTTTGAATGATCTGTGCTGGGTGGGCTCTTCAGCCCCAGCACAGATCGTGTGGCAGGCAGGGGGATCAGACTCCCCCCCCCCCCCCCCCCCTTTTTTTCCCCCCACTAGGGGGATGTCCTGCGGGGGGGGGGTCTGATCGCCGCCGCTCACTTTCGCCTAGCAGGGGGGCTCCTCAAAGCCCCCCTCCGCAGCGCTATTCCCCCCCTCCCTCACTTTCCCTCTCTCTCCTGCCCAAGATAGGCGGTACAGGACAGCGATCCGTCCTGTACCGCCTCTGATAGGCTTCAGCCTATCAGATGCCTGCGATCCCCCGCCAATCTGAGGCCGGGGATCACCGATCTCCTTTATGGCGCTGCTGTGGCAGCAGCGCCGTGCGATGTAAACACCAGGGATTTTCTTCCCCGGGTGTTTACATTTCGCCTGCGAGCCGCGATCGGAGGCTCGCAGGCTGTTCACGGAGACTCCCTCAGTGAACTGACAGGAAACACCACTGCGACCAGCCGCCGCCTATCGGCGTTTGCTGGTCGTTAAGTAGCCAGGCTGGAGTTTGTCTAGTTGAGGGGACCCATGGCCGCTTCCAGCTTGCAACAATCTGGTCATGACCACTAGGAGACACAGTGTAAAACACTATCCTCATCACTGTTAACGGAGGTGGCAGCAGAAGCAAACACAATGATTCAAGTGGGTCCTGGTGTGCAATTTTAGCTTTAGTGTTTTCCTCATGGCTTCTTTATTTCTTACTAATTAGTGCATGCAACCGGATTGCCTACAAGCAGTAAGCGCCCCCTGGCCTACGAGGTTTACCGCTGGGTCCCCTCAGCTATAACGGCGCCGCCAGCCTTACCTGATTGTTCAAAGGCAATCCAACTAAAGCCTTTCCTGATGTAATTTCTTTAAAGGGATACTGTAGGGGGGTCGGGGGAAAATGAGTTGAACTTACCCGGGGCTTCTAACGGTCCCCCGCAGACATCCTGTGTTGGCGCAGCCACTCACCGATGCTCCGGCCCCGCCTCCAATTCACTTCTGGAATTTCTGACTTTAAAGTCAGAAAACCACTGCGCCTGCGTTGCCGTGTCCTCGATCCCACTGATGTCATCAAGAGCGCACAGCGCAGGCCCAGTATGGTCTGTGTCTGCGCAGTACACTCCTGGTGACATCAGCGGGAGCGAGGACACGGGCGTGCAGGCGCAGTGGTTTTCTGACTTTAAAGTCAGAAATTCCAGAAGTGAACTGGAGGCGGGGCCTGAGCATCGGTGAGTGGCTGCGCCAACACAGGATGTCTGCGGGGGACCATTAGAAGCCCCGGGTAAGTTCAACTCATTTTCCCCCGACCCCCCCCCTACAGTATCCCTTTAACCCCCATCTTATTTAGCACTTATAAGTATATAAAGACACATTTTCAGTGCCTAAAATTATAGTTACAGGTGAAAATCCAGCATTGGTACAGGTGTCCCACAATGGTATCTCTTCACTAAACTGAATGACTTTTTTTATCACTTTATTGATAAAAATAACCTTTCAGCACATTTACAAGCAAAATAATCACTCAAAGTTGTTCCTGAGCCAGACTAAAAAATTGTTTGAACTGCAGGAATGTTTATATATACAAGGCGGGCCAGACGGGTGAAAGAGGCGTGTTTGCGCTACCGCTCTGATAGTCTTTGAGACAGGGATAGCTGACCAATCCAAGCAGGCTTTGTATACAACAACCAGCCAATTGTGATTGGCTGGTTGTTGTATACTGGGTACCACATACAGCACAGCACCAGTATCTGTACCTGTTTATACAGTATAGCACCAGTACATACAGAACAGTATACAAATGTCCAACAGTCAAGAGGAGTAGTCTTTTTTTATATGGCAAGTATTTCCCAAAATGTATATTTTAACTGGAAAAGTTGGAAGAGGTCTTGTACGCCCAGTCGTATTATACCAGGGCTGTGGAGTTGGTACAAAAATACTCCGACTCCACAGGTTAGGATTTCACCGACTCAGACTCGGACTCCTTGACTCCGACTTCTCTAATTTGCATATTACAATCTTGTTGATAGAAATTAGGTAACAGGAAATGCATCTCTTAACTGCCAACTCTTAGGAATTTTAAAAGACAAGTGAAGTGAGAGGGATATGGAGGCTGCCATATTTATTCTATTTAAACAATACCAGTTACCTGGATATCCGGCGGATCTTCTGCCTCTAATACTTTTAGTCATAGACTAAAACTAATCCTTGGTAAGAATACTTGTAGAAGGTACACACAGGAACAAAGAACATCTATCAGGCCCTAGGCAATGTAACTGTGGGTACATGTAAGAGTGATGTGCAGGGGAATGAGGGGATTCCTCCTCTATTACACATTCTTCAGGTACAATCTGAATCAGGTTTATGGGTGATCGACCACACCTCTGTGTTCAATGTGCACATTCTCAGTGGATTCCCTGCAGCTCTGTAGGTAGTGCATATGTATAGTACTACTGTGTAACAAAGTAAACCTGAGACAGATGAAAGTTTTATACATACTTGGGGCTTCCTCCAGCCCCCTTCAGGCTAATCAGTTCTTCGCTGTCCTCCTCCACCACCTGGATCTTCTGCTATGGGTCCAGATACTTGAGCCAGTTCAGTTAGAGCTTAAATTTATTAGCAGTTGGTGCATTTTTTTTCTCGAAAATACGGTACTTTAAAAGTAAAAATTAGGTTAATCCAATACAGGCAGCAGCCACATTCACTGAATTACAGAATTGTATGCTTTAGGAGCCTAATTTAACCTAAAGTTAACAATTTCTGCCTGGTGTAGATGCATTTAATATGCATTATTGAATTTAGGAGCCAGCGCTGACAAAAGTTAGGGTACCCATACATAACTAGATTGGCCAACATGATTGGGCTGAGGCTGTATGGACTCATAGTTGGCCTGCAGGCTAATGTCATGTTCTACTGCAATGGGGGGCTGACAGAGCATCCAAGGTGTGATGTCTTGCAGCGGGCAGAGTGAGTGGGGAGGAAGATGCTATTGTCTGCTTTTCAAATGAATTGATCCACCTGGTGGATAGCTGGCTGGGCAGCCCTCAGAAGTTACTTGCTGCTGTACACAAGCTGGATTATCGGCAGAGGTGGTCATTATTGGTCGCTCCAGCTAAGTTTTTAATCTAGTGTGTGTATGGGTCAGCTCAGCGGATCGTTCAGAAACAGCCTTATCATTCCGCCGACAGTGCGTACACACATGCGACTGTCGGCTGAACGTCCACCCAGCGGGAGGGGACCCGTCGTTGCCAGCTGTAGTGCGTGTGTACGCACCTGTACTCTTTAAGCATGCCTTAATTGATGTGATGTGGGACATGGGGCCTGTTTCGCTAATCAGCAGTAAATTGCCATGCGGGGACAGCGCACAGCAATATTGTTGGTACTACCGCAGGCAGTATACTGCAGGTTAAGCTATGGTACTCCAGTAAAGAGAGCATTATTACGATAACTTGCATATTACTGTAGCAAGGCTCGCCTTATTCGAGTACAGCGGGTCACCCTAATGGCATAATTAGCGGTACACTGCCTGCGGTAGTACTGGTGGTGTTGTCGTGCACAGGAATATTACTGCTGGTTGGAGCATCAGGCACATGATAGCATAAACATGGGTACATATAACACTCAGCCCATTAAGAACCTGTTCATATCCACTTTTTATTTTTATGTTCTAAGTTAATGCTCCATATTCATGCTAGACCATTGTCATTCAAAAGAAAGGATGTGTTGCCAAGTATCATCAGTAAAGGTAGCCATACACTGGTCGATTTGCCACCAGATTCGACCAACAGATAGATCCCTCTCTGATCGAATCTGATCAGAGAGGGATTGTATGTCTGCCTTTACTGCAAACAGATTGTGAATCAATTTCAGCCTGAAACCGATTCACCATCTACTGAGCTGCTGCTGTCGCCTGTCCTACCCCCCCCCCCCCCCCAGCCCCATTACCTGAAGCCTGGTCCCGGGCATCTTCTCCGCATCACGGCATCCGCGTATAACTTTCTGTCACTCCAGTGACAGCGGAAGTTCAAATAGAGCGCCCTCTATTTGTACTTCCGCTGTCACTGCAGTGACACAGGAAGTTATGCACGAATGCCGGATGCGGAAGGTGATGCGGAGAAGATGCCAGCCGGGAGGTGATGCGGAGAAGATGCCGGAAGCCAGCTTCAGGTAATGTATACCTGCGTCGATAGTACGCCGCTAGCGATGCGCTCCCTACCCACGGGCGATCGACGGTAATTTCCCGCATGGAGCGATCGACGGGACCGATCTATTTTGGGATGTAATAAATCGAAATTTAGCGTTTAACATGAACGATGTGACAGCAGATTCGATCCCAGTGATCGAATCTGCTGTCGATCGGCGTGAAATCGGCCTAGTGTATGGCCAGCTAAAAAAGGCACAACAATCTGAAAAGACACTGATAGGCCACAATTGTCATCAATGTAGACTAGTCCATCCCGGTGGATCCGTTCAGATGATAATCTGTTAGACTGTTAAAAACGTATAAATCTGATGATGATGATAATAAACCATTGCTCCATTCAAAACCCTTGTATGTGGCTAGCTACATACTTCTAGATCCTCAGTTTTGAGTTTCCACTAATAATCCGATTGGCAAGAACGCTATTGTACCGTCAATGATTTCAGACGTGTGTTGCGCGTGTCCGTGTCTGGGATCATTAATTTGCTAATGATGGCCTAGAGTGTGAGTGTAGCTTAAAGTGAACTGAACATCTATCATTAAATTAATATTTTTTTTAATGACTCTCCCCATAAGGAAGGTTTGCTATAGTGTGATAGGATGGGATGAGATGAGAAGTAGTGACGGTCATCTCTAGGAGAAGCATGTGATCAGTTTGGTCAGGTGATAGAGCTGTAAATCTAGGTACACACCATACAATTTTCTGTTAAATTTACCTGCCAGATAGATTTTTTTTTTTCCCAACATGTTGGAAAAAAAATCGAACAGAAAATTGTATAGTGTCTCTCTTATGCCTAGTACACACCATACAATTTTTTGTAAGATTTACCTGCCAGATAGATGATATCCAACATGTTGGAAATTATCTAACCATCTATCTGCCTAGCAATTAAGCATTGTTCTACTCAGCAGGAGATAACCAGAAGACCATGCACCAGAGATAATGACCAGTCTCTACCAGTACTTTACAGAAAATAATCTAATTACAGGAAATGTAACAGAAAACTGTATGGTGTGTACTGGTCATGATCATGTGCTAAAGCAGGATGATCTCAGCAAATCAGAGTTTTTCAAATCTATCACCTGATCACACAAATCACAGGCTTCTCCACAAGTTCTCCTAGACATGAGCATCACTAAAGACAAGCATTACTTGCCTACGGGGGCTGCTCCTGTGGTCTCTTGTCTGTATAGGAGCTTCCATTTCTCTAGATGGTTGATCCCACAATGGCAAGAAAAAGCAGACATCAACTATGGAAAAAGAATGCATTGTGGATATGTACTGTGGTAAGCATGTTTGTAACTTTAAAATGCAGAAAATGGGCTCATTTCACAGAGAGTGTGTGAAGTATTAGAAATTATAACAGCTTTTCGCCTTCAGCACCTAAACTAAGTTGCCCTGTGCCACACTTGACAAAGTGGTCTCTAAAGGGGCCCATACACTCAGCTGATTTTCTGGCCGACCGATCGATCAAAATCGATTGATCGATTGCAAATCGGTTGGCCAATCGACCGATCGACGGCCGATTTCGATGGATTTCCATCGAACTGGCAGGGTGGAAAATCTAGGTCGATCTGATGAGATTGCTTATCATTTTGCATTGGCCCTAATGGAAATCTGATGGCAAAAAAATGCCATCAGATCAAATTTCAATAGATTTCAAACTGAAATCTATTGAAATTCTATCCTAGTAAAAAATGTTCAAAAAACACATCAGATAGATCATCAGATGGATTTCTTATCTATCTGCTGCTAATCTGACGAGTGTATGGGCACCTTAAGTGTAATGCTGTATTGTATACAGGTAACATTTTTCGTATAGTTCAGCAGGCTAGCACTCTTGTCTTGAAGCACTAAAGTCCAAAGATATATTTCTTGGCAGGATACTGTCTGCATGGAGTTTTGTATGTTATCCCAGTGTTTGGCTTTCCTCCCACTTTACAAAAATATACTGGTAGGTTGGTTGGTTTCCCCACCTAATTTGTCTCTATACTGTAACAGGAATTTTAGACTGACACTGGTAGGAGTTGTATAGTCTTGCAATGTATTAGCTCATTTCGGGAGACATATGTTTTTTGTCTTGCTTACTTGCATTGAGGCTTGATTATTAGTCTTCATAAAATTGTGTTTGTAGTTTTTGATGGCTCTGCAAGTGTTACCTAAAACATTTGCTCATCGGACGCAGTATAATTCAAACTTCATTTAGTGTGTTTGGTATAAAAACATACTGGATTGATTTATTTGCAGGTAGATCCACTCCAAATGGGGGATGAAAAAGAGAGTTGGAAAGTAAAAACTTTGGACGAAATCCTGCAAGAAAAAAAGAGACGCAAAGAACAAGAAGAAAAAACAGAGCCAAAACATAAGAATGTAAGCATTTTATGTAGCCTTTCATAAAACAGATTGTGGTTATGTCAGAGTATCAGAATAGTATTGGTCTAGTCTAGTATAAGCCTATTATTCGAAGAGGTGTATTTGCCTACAATTTGGGCTTGTCTTGTAAATCTTGCCAAGAACTTTTTATTTTAGTTTTGGATAGTGTGGCAAAGGGTTTGAACTCCTATTTGTGTTTTGATTGTTTAACTTGTTTCCTTGTGTGAGGAGTTTCCTTAGGGCTGTTTCACACCAAAAGCACCTTTCTGTGATTTTTTTTTTTCCCCTCCCTCCTTCCAATCACTAGCATTTGTAAAGGTGCTTGGCTAATGCAATCATGTAGGCTATCGCCCAAGTGATTCATGTTTATGAAAAATACAAAGGTGCTGCCTGTAGAAGTTTTGCATGATTGCAATCGCTTTGAAAATTGCTTTCTAAAAATCACTATAAAATCTCTAATTGCAAACGCTAGAGCTTTTGGTGTGAAACAGCATTTGCCTTTTTTTCAGACAGAAATATGTCAATCTCTTCAAGAGTGATTCATGGCAACAATTTTTAGTAGTTAGGGCGGCATTTTTCATATTATACTCCATAAACTCCATGGCCCTGTTGTGGAATATTAATCTGTCTTTTTAAAGCCAAGTGTTGATTTATTGATTTCACGGGAAATATACACTGGAATAGAAATGTCTGCCCAATGATGTCTGATAAACAATTACCTTAACCATCCAACTGGGTCCTAACCTATGAACTGTTGGATAATACAATAAGGCAGTGTTCACAATTATTGCAGAAAACTGGATTTTTATTTTTTGAAGAAAGTCTAATGGATTTCATTCTGAAATCTATTGGAAATCTGTTCCTAGTGTGTGGCACACATCATATTTCTGTCAGATTCAACTTGACAGGCATCTGACAGAAATCTATCTGCTGGTCAAATCTGCTGCAAATCTATAAGTGTATGTCCACCTTAAGGTTAGCTTGTTAGTAGTTATCTTTTCTTGGAATTCTTTCCGTTAGATAAGACCCTGATGTAATTCAAGGTCAACTGGATACACACTCATTATTTCTAGACTGTGCCATACTTTATTTACAGGATAGCAAGAGATATCCCAGCTGCATGTTTCCATAGAAAGCTTTGTAATTGGTAAGTGAGGACCTGTATGATAGGAAGTGTGATATATGGTCTACTCATTTTGTTATACTATTATTTCAGCACCAAGGACACACAACCTTTAAAAGTTTCTAACCCCTCTACATGCTATCCAGATGTTACACACACTTATTTATTAATTTTTTATTAGGATTTGGCTTTAACGTAAAAAAATATAATTTTTTCTTGCCTTTAGGATATAATAGTTATCTGTGATTTTATTTGTGGTATTTGTCTTTATGGGTTGAAATTTCTTATCACTTCTTACCCTCTGTGAAATCTAGAGCTCATCCGTGTGCAAAAGTTGCTTGTTACTCTTTCTGTAGTGCATTCTTACATAGTGTCCACTAGGAGCCCAGTTGGTTTACAATGCAAAGGTGCCTACACGTGCACAATGCTTGTCGCCCGAAGGTATTGGAGCTTATTCTCTTGGGGGACAGCTCTCGAGCTGAGGAGGTGTGGTAGACCACGGAGCTGCTTTCCGCCGGGGGGGGAGGGGGAAGGTTTCGGCTGCATATTGTCGCTTAAAGAGCTGGATTGTAAAAGGACAATGATCAAAGTAATGTGTTTGCCAAAATCCCTTTATTGAAGAAGATCGACTTGGGGATGGTAAAATGTAATATATATATATATATATATATATATATATATATATATATATATATATATATATATATATATATATATATATATATATATATATATATATATATATATATATATATATATAATTTTTTTTTTTTTTTTTTTTACTTGTAGATTTATCTCCCAAACGGTGTCCCATAAAAGTGGTGTAGGGCAACAGAGTCAGTTACTAATAGAGGATGCCATTATATTCATATGCCAGTGTATGCTGGTGTGTGTCAGTGTTGGGCAGCACGATCACACACAACGTCAGCACTGGTATAGAGTATGCTGTTTTTCTGTATGCATGGTCAATGTGCAGTATAATGCTTAGGAGCGAGAGGGGTTGTCTCTTGCTTCTCACTCATTCTGTTGCTGCAGTTGAACGACTTTGAGTCAATAGTGGAGGACAGAACAACTGTTCTGCCACACAGAAGGATATGACTATATCGCCCAATGCAAACTACATTTTTATGGGATGCCTTTTGGAAGGGAAAGCTACAAGTAGGATACAAAAAAAAATGGCTGCAACATTGTATCATCCCTATCTCAATTCTGGCAAGCACATTTACTCTGATGTCCTTTAACCAATGTTGGGAGGCACCTGACACGCTACATGCCCAAACTGCCTCAGCTGCGAATAGTACTGCTTGTGCATGATATAAAATTGGAAATCTAAAAAATCCAGGTCATCCTAAATCAGGCAGTCTGGAAATTGCCTGGAAAAGTCTGATTTGCAGTTTGTTAAATTGGCTCATCTGTTCTCAGTATAAGGCCAAAACCCACTAGGAGCGATTTCTAAGCGCTAGTGATTTAAAAAGGTCTTGCTAATGCAATGCCATGGGGGATTTTAATAAAATCACATCGCTCAAGTGGGATCACACCCATAGCATTACATTAGCAAGAGCTTTCAAATCACAAAGTGCTCAGAAAATTGCTCCTTGTGGGTTTCTGGCCTTACACTAAAATAGGATACTGTTTGTCTTTATGTAAGCGTAAAGTTTTCAAATGGAGCTGGAAGGTTGTTTAAGAAATAAAATTATTGTTCCAGGACCAAGAGAGGCACTTTTAGTATGGCAAGGGGGCACGGTTTTCTGAAGTTTCCTTTTCTTTTTTTGTATTTTTATACCAATTTCTTGATGCATAGCGAAGTGCTGGCCACGTAAATTTTCAGTATTAACATACATCTGTATTACGGTTTATCTTTACGTGTTTCCAAACCTAATAGGCTGATGATCGAGATTCCAAAAGAGATTCTTTGGAGGAAGGGGAGTTAAGAGATCACAAGATGGAAATTACAATTCGAAATTCACCTTACAGACGAGAGGACTCTATGGAAGATAGGTATGGTCACTGTTTGATTACAGAAAATCATAAGGCAAAACACTGAATTCTGTACTATATGAGCAAAATGTAAAGATCTATTTTACTGAGCCTATTTTTTGCTTTCAAACCCTAAGGCTAGTGACACACCAGGACGTTGCGTTTAGGGGACGTTATAGGGCACATAACGTGCCCCTAACGCAAAGCCTGGTGCTCTCTGGTGTGGACGTCGGAGTGAGCCGCGTTGTGCAGCTCACTCTGGCGTCCGTGATGCGTACTCTTGGACGCATGCGGCATCACGTGGTCCCGCCCGGCCAAACGTGCACAGAGCGGCCGCTCCAGGAAGTAAACACTGCACGTCACTGAGTGCAGTGAATATTAATTAGCCATGTGCCCGGCCGCTCTCCCCTCCTCCCCCAACATGACTGAGCATGTGCAAAGAGTCTAACGCGGCTTAGCCGCGGAGAACGCACAGCATGCAGCACTTTGCTGCGTTACAATGTAACGCAACGTGGGCAGTGTGAACAGCCCACTTGTGTTACATTGCTGTGCGTTGGGTGAGCGTTACAGGCTGCACTAACGTGCGCCTGTAACGTCCCTGTGTGCAAGAAGCCTAAAACATGCCCAAAAAATGCATTTGCACAGGCAATTTTTACATTTACATCAAAATTCTGCATATGAGCAGGGAAGTAGTTTATTTAATAGTATTATGTGCTGCAGCATTATATACTGGTAATAATTGTGTTTGCTGTTCATTTTTGGGTCAAAGGTTAATTTTACCTGAATTTTGTTTTGGGCAGACCTCAGCATTGATGTATTTAGGCCAGAAAGGTGATTCTATAATGCACTGGTGCAGTGGTCCAGCATTCATCGCCCAGGGCTACCCCTACATGTTACAGTGGAATTAAAGCCTGTCAGTCAGACATTGCTACAGAGAGATAGCTAGATAGGACATTAGTGAACTCACTTCTACTGTGTTCTTGCCAGTGTAGATGTGGTGTCACTAGAAAAGGAGATCATGGCCGAGTTGTAAAATGGTCTAAAATGCAAGGATAACTGAAATAAATTCAAGAGTATCCTTTTGTAGCTTGCTGCAACACAAACCATGAATGTGTCCTATAAAATATATCCCGCCTCTTACTGTGCTTACTGAACCATATATACATGGTGTACCCAGTCACTGATGCATGCTGGAGTGACAGTGACACATTGTTAGTAACATGGTTGTGCAGGGAAAGGGCTGCTTTGTAAGTAAAGTAGATGACTTAGCATGTGGTACTGGGGGTTAATACATGGCGTTACATGACAGAATGTAACTTTACCTTCCAGACTACATGGCAGTACCTGAAGAGCTGGCAGCTGCACAATAGTAGTAGTTGATGCACCTGGCTACTTATTTTTTTTTCCTCCTTTCCAAAATATAAGGGATGGTAATCTTATCGCTTAACAATTGAGCTAAAGTACAATGAAAGCAGGCCTTCCACCCAATGTCTGGTCACTGATGAAAGTATCAACCCACTTTATGCATAGGTTCTTTGAAGTGTGTGGGGAATTTGTCAGGAGGAAAAAGAGGGAAGCTGTTCATGGCCCTTTGTTTAGAAATCGTCTTGGTTGTTCTGATGCTGAGATCCAAATGACCATCATTGCTAAGTTTTTTTTGGGAACAGCTATAAACATTTGCATGATGCAGACTTGGGAAAAGGGGGGCATCCGTTTAAGGCCCTTTTTCCACTGAACGCTAGCGACTGCTGAATCGCAAAAGGTAAAAAATTACCGGCGATTTCCCCGAC
Source organism: Hyperolius riggenbachi (assembly GCF_040937935.1). Classification (NCBI taxonomy): domain Eukaryota; kingdom Metazoa; phylum Chordata; class Amphibia; order Anura; family Hyperoliidae; genus Hyperolius; species Hyperolius riggenbachi. The sequence goes on along the minus strand of NC_090649.1, from coordinate 255,393,441 downwards.
GTTTGCGGCCGCGATTTTGCTAAGCTATGCACTGCATAGCAAAATCGCGGCAAATATTGCTCCACGGCGCGATCGCGTTTCAGGCAAAAACGAATCGCGGTAGTGGGAATACCCTACCGCGATTCCTATGTTATTTAGCAAACCCTAGCGATTGTAAAATCGCTAGCGGTTTGCGATTTTGCGATTCCGCTAGCGCAAACGTGCTAGTGGAAAAGGGCCCTGATGGCTGTTTCTCAAATGTTAGTCAAGCCAGGTGCAAGTCGGTGAAATCCTTATACAAATAACTGATCCATCTTGATTGGAAAAGCTGTTGGATTAGAAGTGATGGATTCACCTAAGTGCAGCATTTACTCAGTATACACAGCAGCTGACAATAATCACCCCTCCTTCCTTTCAGTAATGATAGCCAGGTAAGATAGTTTCCAAATAAAGCTTGTAAAGGGATTAAAAGGTGATATTAGGCCAAGGTATGTTTGTATAATGCAGGCTATAGACGTGATTTTAATGAGGATCTTTCTTTTTTAAATTAGGAAAAATGGAGATATACTTTAAATATTTTTATTTCAAAGTTTGCTACATTATATTTTCCCAGAGGCGAAGAAGATGACTCATTAGCGATTAAACCACCACAACAAGTTTCCCGAAAGGAAAAGTCCCACCACAGAAAAGATGAAAAGAGGAAAGAGAAGCGTCGGCATCGCAGTCACTCTGCTGAAGGAGCCGGAGGTACCTTTTTTTTATTATTATTATTATTATTATTATTATTTTTATTTATTTATTTAGCTTATGAGTTTTTCTACATGATGTTGTGCATGCATGTTCAAAAGTATGTTTAGTTTTATGAATGTGAAACATGCTTGGTCCAGGTCCTATGCCTAACCTTTAGGTGACTTAAAACCGTTAAATCCAATGATCTATCCGCAAGAGGAAAGTGTAACTTTATAAATATTTTAGTAGGAACCTGCAGTTCTTTTCTGCACAATGACATTCTGTACCTGCAAGGGGATCTGTTAGAAATCCTTTGAGTGATTCTTTGAACAATTGAAAGGCTACTTCAATCGAGAAATCTGATAAAATTTCCAGTTGTTCTCATATATTCTTTGAGATTGGACATGTTGGAAAATTTAAACCAACTTTACCAAGAATTGTATGGTGTGTAATGGATTGTCAAATTGTATTCAACCAGTATAAATTGTATACAACTATTTAGTACAAAATTGCAGCAATTTTAAACACAGGTGTGTTAAATCAAGCAATTTCTTCAAAGCTTGGATCAACTGAAACATTGGATCGATTGATTGATTGCCACCTTTTTATTTAGGCTTCCGTTGTTTTTGAGTCACTCTTGCAACACGCATTCAGCTAGTTGAGTCAGATCTTCATTTGATCTGCATGCTCATTCTGGGCAGCGGCGGGAATTCAGCTGCAAGGCTGGAAAGATAATTTTTTTTATTTTTTTTTACTAACAACTGTATCTGGAGGGAGGATTCATTCAAATTACATTTATCCTTCCTCGCATACAGACACCAAGTCCGCCTTCCTGTTTACTCAGCTTCCCTTACAATAATAAATATGTTTTTGTATTTTATAATTTTAAATACAGAATAGAATTCATGTTGGTTAAGGAATCTAAACCACCCTAGTTTGCAAGGAACTATCATATAACTAATAGGATGGTGGCTAACAATGAAAAACCCGTGTCTAATGTTATGGCTTTTAGACCTTAAATCTGAAAATAATAATAACGCAAGGAAGGTTAAGAAATTATTTTCCACTATGGTTATGTTTAAGTTTTTTAGTGGGAAGAATTGTTAAGTGTTAGGAAACAATGGGTTCATGTAGGGATCACTTGATGTAGGGTCGACTGGGAGAAGAAAAGTAAAGAAAAAGTTTATGATAACCGTATGATGTACAACTTTAGAAGGGATTGACATAACCCTGCATTCTTTTATTGGCTAGGTAAATATATTCGGGTGAAGGAGAAAGACAGGGAGCATGAGAGGAGGAAAAGACACAGAGAAGAGCAAGACAAAGTTCGGCGTGAGCGGGAGAGACAGAAGAGGAGAGAGCTGGCCCGAGAACATTCTCGTAGAGAAAGGTGAGGGAAGGTATTTGCAGCATGGTCTATGAACAGACAGAACATGAATTCAGGGAGCCAAACCTGGAATATTACCTAGATCGATCTATCCAGGGCTGTGGAGTCGGTACAAAAATCATCCAACTCAGTTTATGAAACCTCTGACTCCAGGTACCCAAAATTGCTCCGACTCCTTAGTCTAATTTTTACAAAGGCTGTGGATTTGGTCCAAAAATCATCCGACTCTGACTCCTGAGTTTATTAAAACCTCCGACTTTAGGTACCCAAAATTGCTCCGACTCCTCGACTCCTTAAAGACAACTGAAGTGAGAGGGATATGGAGACTGCCATATTTATTTCCACCTAAGCAATGCCAGTTGCCAGGCCCTCCTTCTGATCCTCTGCCTCTAATACTATTAGCCATAGCCCCTGAACAATGTAGCAGATCAGGCATTTCTGACATTGTCAGATCTGATGACTAGCTCCATGCTTGTTTCTGGTGTTATTCAGATACTACTGCAGAGAAATAGACCAGCAGGGCTGCCAGGCAACTGGTATTGATTAAAAGGAAATAAATATGGCAGTCTCCGTATACCTCTTACTTCAGTTCCCCTTTAGTCTAATTTTTGCAAAGGCTTTGAATTTGGTTAAAAAATCATCTGACTCTGACTCCTCAGTTTATTGAAACCTCAGACTCCAGGTATCTAAAATTGCTCCTACTCCAAAGCCCTGGATCTATCTATCTATCTATGCCCAGATATGTAACTGGCCAATTTTGTGATTAAAATTATGCTCCCAAGATTGGGTTGTCCAGTAGACAAACAACTTTAATGCCGGGAATACACTGGTCGACCGGCGGCTCGATTAGCCGCCGGATCGACCCCAGCCACGTCCCCACTCGTCCGCGCGGATCGATTACCGCTCGTCCCCGCCGGCGCTTTCTTATCAGCGCTCGATTGCCTGCCATTGGGATCGAGCGGGCGCGGGTCGAGTGGCCGGATCAGCTGGTCGATACACGGTACAGAAACATACCGTGTATCCCCAGCATTACATGAATATTTGAATATTACATACCATGAAAAACTTAAGATCGAGAGGGACCCTGAAGGCAACCAGCAACCGTACTAGCTTTTGCAGTAAGTCCTTTGCACAAGATAGTTTTGGGTTATCGGTACAGTAGCTCTACAGACTTGCTGTTTAGCTATATGTTGAACATCCTGGTTTGTTGTTCTGAGGGGAAAGGATAAGGAGGAAGCACCCCCCCCCCCCCCCATTGTGGAGACCTCAAAAGAGAGACAAAAATAGTTGACTAGTGTGATCAAATGCCCCAGACCACTGAAGGAAGAAGCCAGCGGTGTTGTGGGATTACTGGAGTTTCACTCCAGATTGCACCGTCTGCGGCACTTCCATGTTGTTGCCCTATATACAAGAAAATAGTGAAATATGTTAAGGGTTAACCCTCTGTATGTAGGTTTTTATTTTATTGGAGAAGGAAATATAATTTTTCATACAAGAAACGTACAGTACATGCCCTACTACCTGGTAAACAAAAAGATGCACAGTAACTGCCGATCCTCTGCCTCTAATACTTTTAGCCATAGACCCTGAACAAGCATGCAGCAGATCAGGTGTTTCTGGCATTGTCAGATCTGACAAGATTAGCTGCATGCTTGTTTCTGGTGTGATTCAGACAGTACTGCAGACAAGTAGATCAGCAGGGCAACTTGTATTGTTTAAAAGGAAATATATATGGTAGCCTTCATATACTTTTCACCTCAGTTGTCCTTTCAAACAATCTAGTCCTACTAAAATTACCAGTGTTACTAATACGTATGTACCCTAGTGGTCTCGTCTCCTATCTCACATATATTTACTCCAGACAAACACAAAGGATTGTGTCCAGCAACACAAATCTAGCACATGTACACAGCTTTAGTTTCCTCATGTAATCAGTACCAGTGTTCTCCCTAGAGCCTTTTAACCGGCCGGGCTGTCATCACAAACCCTGCTCTGCCTGTAGAATCTCCTTCCTCCACATTCTATTCAGTATAGTGGTCAGCCGGCCCGCTGTCACTCAGATGCTATCTATGCCCTCCACCTCAGCCCCTGACTATCAGTGGTGTGGAGGTGTGGGTAAAGCTTGGTAACTGAGATTACATATCAGTAGTTAGAGAAACCTGTAAGGACTGATGGATGCGCAGGCACAGAGAGGTCTCTTGCTTCACAGATTACTGCAGGAGCTTTAACGGAGTCAGAGGCCAGCCCAGTCATAGAGGGAGCGGAGTGGATGCACGGCTTACGCAATTCCCGCTGGTGAGTCACCGGCGTCTACTACAGTGAATCGGCGCTCTCCTTCTGCCATTTCTCTGGCCCATGTGTATGCCTGCAGTGCACTATTGGGCTATTCATTTATACCACAATTGAACAGATCACACAGGACCTTAACGGTTTTAGCATGTCTGCTGTGAGAGAGGCGAGTTTGTTCCTTCGTAGATTCCCTGTAGGTGCAGGCATAGCCTCCCCTGTCACTTGGCTTCCCTCACAGTTTTTCACCCGTTTGCCATAAATTGCACCATGATCTGAATTAGCAGTGACTGTTAGAAGATGCTGGAACAGGCTACCTGGCCAAGAACCAAAAGGGAGACCACTGGACCTGTACATATGCACAATGTGGTGTTATGCTCCAGATATAGTGCAGGCTCCTCTGTCATTCCACATAGTTGTTCTGGAAGCAAATCATACAGTTTCTGTCATGTAGTATTGATTACATGTCTTCACCCCATTCTACAGTTTTATATCGTACATTCAGTGAACTTAAGCAGGCCATACACGCATAGATTTTTTATTCCCCCCCCCCCCCCCCCCCCGGCAGATTCAATCACTGATTGAATCTGCCAGAAATCTATATCACAAAATGCTGTATCGATCATAGTTTTATCTATTCATGTATTGAAAAAATAATAATTCAATTACGATCAGGCGGAAAATTTCATTCGATGAGATATGGTGGGGAGGCGGTGGTAGATTGATTGCCCATAGCGTCGCACTGTATCAAACTGTGTGCAGTGTATGAGGGCATTCAATCCTACTCTGATCAGATCCAGATCAGGGATTGATGGTTTGCCACATTGGGTGGCAATGTAAACGTGTATGGGCACCTTAAGTGTCTAATTTCTGAAGGCAACCATTTAAGCTTACTGTGCTTTCAAAAAAAATAACGATTATTTTTACACGTCAGCAGTGAGAGACCTTGGCGCACTGCTGGGGCTGATGGATGGCAGTTCAGAAACCCCAAGGCGCAGATGCAGAATGAGATCTCTCCCAGCACAAACGAGCCGGATCGTGGGAGTTTTGAAGGAGCCGGAGGCCTGGCCAGGTACGAAGTTGCAAGGGAGGGGAAAAAACACAGCCAAAGGGGAAAACAAGTAATCCAGCGTGAGACCAAACCCCAGCGTGAGACCAAACCCCAGCGTGAGACCAGCCCCCTCCCCACAAGCAGCGACCAAAAGGAGATTCTCCTGTCTACCAGCAATACTTTGTCTGAATGCACCTCCCAACAGCACCACTCATTGGCCGACCTCCCTCACCATCACCCAAAGGGAGGTTCCCCTTTCTCTATTAGCATCATCAAATGTAACCCCTCCCCCCATCCTCATTAGCAGTGCCCAGTGTGATTTATTTTTTTTCCTCCCACTCAGTAGCACCCAGAGTGATCCTCCTACTGCCCACCCCCCCTTCTTAAAGGATGCCCAAACTCACATGTGACATGATGAGATAGACATGTGTATGTACAGTGCCTAGCACACAAATAACTATGCTGTGTTCCTTTTTTTCTTTCTCTGCCTGAAAGAGTTAAATATCAGGTATGTAAGTGGCTGACTCAGTCCTGACTCAGACAGGAAGTGACTACAGTGTGACCCTCACTGATAAGAAACTTCCCTTTTTACCTCTTTTTTTTGCTCTCAGAAGCCATTTTCTTCTAGGAAAGTGTTTTATAGTTGGAATTTCTTATCAGTAAGGGTCACACTGTAGTCACTTCCTGTCTGAGTCAGGACTGAGTCAGCCACTTACATACCTGATATTTAACTCTTTCAGGCAGAGAAAGAAAAAAAGGAACACAGCATAGTTATTTGTGTGCTAGGCACTGTACATACACGTCTATCTCATCATGTCACATGTCAGTTCGGGTATCCTTTAGCACTGTAACACTCAGTACTATCCTCCCACTCCCCACCCAGTAGCACCAGCGTGATCCTCCCACTTCCTCCCAACCCAGTAGCATCTAGTATGATCCTCCCACTCCCCTCCACACCCAGTAGCAACTAGTATGATCCTCCCACCCGCCTCCTCACCCAGTATCCTCCTCACACAGGAACACTTAGCGTGACCCTCCTTTTCTACCCAGCATGACCTTACTTACCCACCCGGCTACCTTTTTAATGCCACTCGGCTGGAAAAAAAATTCTGGGGAGAACACTGAGTGATATCACTAATAAAATAGGGTGAACACTTTTCTACACAGGAAAGGAGACCACATAGGTAGTGTAAACGTGGCTTTGTTAGAAGTTGATAAATAAATATGATGATTGAATATTTGGCGGCTTCTATGCGACAGCTAAGACTTTAACCCAATGTTTCAGGGATCGTCTTGAACAACTGGAGCGAAATCGGGAGCGTGAAAGAAAGATGAGAGAGCAACAGAAAGAAGCAAAAGAAAGGGAGCGGAGAGCAGAAGAGAGACGTAAGGAGCGAGAGGCCAGGAGAGAAGGTACTTGTGTCCACATTTACATTTTGGCATACACTTCCTTTGCAATTTGGTGCTCTGTATGATTTTTGCCCCCAAAAAAATGTATCTTTAAAAAAAAAAAGAAAAGAACGTATGCAGAGTTTAGGCCAGTAGGATTAGGTGGTGTCTGACTGTTTTCGCAGTGTCCTGCACTTATGTGAGTTTATGTGCTGTGTAGGCTCAGCTTTACATACTTTTTTACCTGGCAAAATCAGTTAGTGCTAAATAGTTAGGCTTTGTTCACATTACCAAACGCGGACGGCCATGCGTTCGGAACGCAACGCGTACGAACGCACGCCATCCGCGTTTGTATGCGTTGCGTGGCTGATCCCATTCACTAAACGTGAATGGGACAGCCGCACGTTTTGGGAAAAAAATGCGTGCAGCATGCGTTCCCGGACCGCACAGGTCCGTTCCGTTCCGTATGAACTGTCTGATGCCGTGCGTGTCGGCCTCCTGCACGTGTTCCCGAAACACGGATGGGAACGCGTGCAGTGTGAACGGGGGCCTATGTCTGCATTCAGGGTTTATTTACCATTCTGATATTATTTATGAGCAGCATTATTATATGGAACACAAAAGAGTTTGTCAGCACCCCAAGTAATAATGACTGCGTGTGCTGGGGTAGAGCATGTATACATAGTACTTAAAGAGAAAAGATACCCCTATAAACAGCACCACTGCAGACCACTCAGAGAATGAGCCCCCTCGTGGATGAACCCGGGTTCAGTAAGAATTATAAAGTGCAAAAAATTGGAACCATGAAAGTGCATATAGTGCTACACAAACAAACAATCATTCAGCATATGCAATAACTGTGCAACCTATCAGACTAAAAGTGCAGTTTAAATACTGTCAGAGTCACTAATGACCAAGTGGAAGCAGCCTATTAGGATCTGCAAAGAAGTGAATAAGTAAAAGATACTTAGCCGGGTATGAAAAGAGAGGCAGGCAGACTGGCTTGGAAAGACGGAAGTATCCCCTCAGGACATAGCCCACATGCTCCGTGGTCGTCACTCCACTCCGTTGTCACTCCGCCGTGGCTATCCACCTCACCTTTCAAAGCGGAGTGACGACCGCGGAGCATGTGGGCTATGTCCTGAGGGGATACTTCCGTCTTTCCAAGCCAGTCTGCCTGCCTCCTTTCTCTGGGCCCCCAGTGGTTACAGGTTGTACATCCACTGAGACTGAACATAATAGATTATTATATCTAGCAGGCCCATTATGTTGAATATGGCTGGAAATACAATATTATGCTGTTTTTAGATGTTTTTAAATTTTTGTGTATCATTGATGTGTTTACAAAGCTTGTAATAAAAATATATTTTTTTGATTGATACATATGGTCTGCAGTGGTGCTGTTTATAGGGGTATCTTTTCTCTTTAAGTACTAAGCATTATTATATGGCCTGTAACGGCATTGGCTTGTGGCTGCAGTACCCTTTATCAACTTTTCGGCCTGGGAGGAGTCTACCTAGTAAGTTGAAATGTATTGGCTAGCATAGTTTCTGCCTTTTACACAGCTTATGAATACCCAGTAATGCCTTAAAGCTAATGGGAATCGGGTTTGTTGAAAAAAAAAAAGTCAGATACTCACTTAAGGAGAGGGAAGGCTCGGTCCTATTGAGCCATCCCTCTCCTCTCCCGGTGGCCCCGGTGCTGCGCTGGCTCCTCCGTTCTCGTCCCACGCCAAGGGGACTTCGGGAGCCGAGTCCTCCCAAAGACAGGCGGTGCACACGCGAACGCGTCATAGAGGGGGCGCGCGCATGCGCACTGTAGAGCGGCCCATCTTCGGGAGCTCTCGGGCTCCCAAAGCATCTCCAAAGTCTCCCTTCGGCCGGGAGACAGCGGTATTTGACCGAAACGGTCGAATACCGCTACGGGGGAGCCAGGACAGCAGCGGGCATCGGGAGAGGAGAGGGAGTGCTCTATGGGACCCAGAGCCCTCCCTCTCCCTAGGTGAGTATCTGACTTTTTTGTTTTTTTAAACCCGGTTCCCATTAGCTTTAAGACAGTAATACCTGGCAGTCCACAGTAAAAGATTTGGGAAAGGTTATGGACCGTGTAGAGATATGGCAAGCACTGGACACATAAGTGACAAATAACCCAACATTTGATAATTATCAGGCAGTGTTGCACTTTTTTTTTTATTTTATTTTTATCTAATAACCAAAGCTGCTGTGATATACCACTGTAAGGACCGTGAAGCCCTGTACAAAATTTCATACAGGTTGAGTCTAAACTTGGTGTCTCTGTAGTGAAAATGGACTTCACACATGCACGGTTTGGCCAAAAACGTGTGGACACAAACACAATGCCTATGTGTGCTATGTTGGACATAGTGATTTTCAAAATTTTAATGGAGAGGTGATCCCATATTTTCCTCTAGAACATCCCCCACTCATTGGGGAAAGCTTTCTAGTAGATTTTGGAACTTTGCTGTGGGAATAAGTTCTCATTCTGACATAATATTTATTTTATTAAGGTGCCCACTAATTATATAGTCTTGATTGCACAATCTTACCAAATCTATGTAGTAGAAGGGTAAAGTGAGTGAATATACAGGGTGGGCCATTTATATGGATACACCTTAATAAAATGGGAATGGTTGGTGATATTAACTTCCTGTTTGTGGCACATTAGTGTATGTGTGGGGTGGGGGGGGGGGGACTTTTCAAGATGGGTGATGACCATTGTGGCCATTTTGAAGTTGGACATTTTGAATCCAACTTTTGTTTTTTCAATAGGAAGAGGGTCATGTGACACATCAAATTTATTGGGAATTTCACAAGAAAAACAATAGTGTGCTTGGTTTTAATGTAACTTTATTCTTTCATGAGTTATTTACAAGTTTCTGACCACTTATAAAATGTGTTCATTGTGCTGCCCCTTGTGTTCGATTGTCAATGCAACGCTCTTCTTCCACTCTTCACACACTTATAGCAACACCGCAGGAGAAATGCTAGCACTGGCTTCCAGTATCCGTAGTTTCAGGTGCTGCACATCTCATATCTTCACAGCATAGACAATTGCCTTCAGATGACGGTGTGGTATATGGGGTACAAAGATATTGGGGCCATTCTTCATCAATGGAAACCTCAAGGCCACTGGATATGCAAAATTTCTACATGATGATATGTTTGCCTGAGTTTTTCCAGCAAGATGGTGCACCACCACATTATGGGTGTCAGGTCCGAGCATTCCTAGATGAACAGTTTCCTGGAAAGTGCCTTGGTCGTCGTGGGCCAGTTGAATGGCCCCCAAGGTCTCCCGATCTGACCCCCTTAGACTTTTATCTTTGGAGTCATCTGAAGGCAATTGTTTATGCTGTAAAGATACGAGATGTGCAGCACCTGAAACTATGGATACTGGAAGCCTGTGCTAGCATTTCTCCTGTGGTGTTGCTATCAGTGTGTGAAGAGTGGGAGAAGAGGGTTGCATTGACAATCGAACACAATGGGCAGCACAATGAACACATTTTATAAGTGGTCAGAAACTTGTAAATAACTCCTGAAAGGATAAAGTTACATTAAAAACAAACACACCATTGTTTGTTTTTCTTGTGAAATTCCTAATAAGTTTGGTGTCGTATGACCCTCTTCCTATTGAAAAAAAACAAAAGTTGGATTCAAAATAGCCGACTTCAAAATGGCTGCCATGTCACCACCCATCTTGAAAAGTTTCCCCCCTCACATATGCTAATGTGCCACAAACAGGAAGTTAATATCACCAACCATTCCCATTTTATTAAGGTGTATCCATATAAATGGCCCACCCTGTACTTAGAATGGACACTTGAGGTAGAACCTTATATTATATAGTGGCATGATCGGGCAATTAAGATTACCTGTATATCGTTAGTGGGCACCTGTAGGACCTGGCTCACAGTCAGTATTTAATTTCATCCCAAATGTGGTTAACCTCCCTGGCGTTCTCTTAAGATCGCCAGGGAGGCTGCGGGAGGGTTTTTTTTTTAATAAAAAAAAACTATTTCATGCAGCCCACTAGAGGGCGCTCCTGATGCGTTCTTCTGATTGCCTCCGGCGACCAGAAGTAACACGTAAGGCCGCAATGAGCGGCCTTCCGTGTTTCGCTTACCTCGTCGCCATGGCGACGAGCGGAGTGACGTCATGGACGTCAGCCACCTCCGATCCAGCCCTTAGCGCTGGCCGGAACTTTTTGTTCCGGCTACGCTGGGCGCAGGCGGCTTGGGGGACCCTCTTTCGCCGCTGCATGCGGCGGATCGCGCAGTGCCGGCTGCGTGTGCTGCTTTTTATTTGAGCCAAATCGGCCCAGCAGGGCCTGAGCGGCAGGCTCCGGCGGTACTGGACGAGCTGAGCTCGTCCAGACCGCTCAGCAGGTTAGAGGAGAACTGTAGTGAGAGGTATATGGAGGCTGCCATATTTATTTCCTTTTAAGCAATACCAGTTGATGGCAGCCACGTTGGTCTATTTGGCTGAAGTAGTGGCTTAATCACACCAGAAACAAGCATGCAGCTAATCTTGTCAGATCTGAAAATGTCAGAAAAAAAACGATCTGCTGCATGCTTGTACAGGGGCTATGGCTAAAAGTATTAGAGGCAGAGGAGCAGCAGGATAGCTAGGTAACTGGTATTGCTTAAAGGATACCACAACTGAAATGTGACATAATGAGATAAACATGTGTATGTACAGTGCCTAGCACACAGATAACTATGCTGTGTTCCTTCAGTCCTGACTCAGACAGGAAGTGACTACAGTGTGACCCTCACTGATAAGAAATTCCAACTATAAAACACTTTCCTAGCAGAAAATGGCTTCTGAGAGCAAGAAAGGTAAAAAAGGGGAATTTCTTATCAGTGAAGGTCACACTGTAGTCACTTCCTGTCTGAGTCAGGACTGAGTCAGCCACTTACATACCTGATATTTAACTCTTTCAGGCAGAGAAAGAAAAAAAGGAACACAGCATAGTTATCTGTGTGCTAGGCACTGTACATACACATGTCTATCTCATTATGTCACATTTCAGTTGTGGTATCCTTTTAAATGGAAATAAATATGGCAGCCTCCATACACCTCCCTCTACAGTTCTCCTTTAAGGTCTTGATTATGTGCAAACCAGATTCCACCTCAGACTCTGTAAACTATCTCTCTGTGTGACATCGCTTTGTGCCTAGTGACTTTATATTGAATAGGACCTTTTACATACTGTGATCCTAATGTTAAAAGCACTTAATTCTCAGAAATGTTGTATATGACAGCATTATTAATTTGCTGGAATTAAGAGGCCTGGACCAGATTACCTTGGCACCAAAACATGTTTTTTTTTTTTTACTATTCTAGCAGTGAATTTGCAACCATTTTCCTACCCAACTAGGTAGAATACAAAGGTCATTGGTGTTACAGTAATCATCAAACTTGTTTCTGTTCTCAAAATGAATGAATGTACATCTCCTTTAGCCAGTTTGATGTCCGCTCTGAATTGGTAATCATTTTACCGCTGTACCACCAATAATACAGTATGTTGGTATGTCTGTTTATAAGCAGTTTTTTTTAGGTGAATTTTTTGGGGGATGGTACAGTATGGCAGTTCAGGGGAGGCAAGCAGCATTTATAGGTGAATGAGGGTATGTTGATGGTGGAGAGGTAGGCAAGACTTCTACTGTGGCTATGCCACTTATTCTCCAGCCATTTTTCAAACCCAGATTTATTTCCCATTTCACAACATTCGCGAAGAGTAATTATTTATGTTGCTTATGTGTTTGTTTGTTTTTTTGTTGTTGTTTTTTTTTCATCACACGTGGTGATAAGATGCTTCTTTGCAGTTGCTCAGCTAGAAGGTGTGTGTTTAGGAATTTCACAATGAATTCTTCTTCTGCTCTTGCTTCTAGTAGTTGAAAACTGAGTAGTGAATTTTGTAACGAAGGTTTATATGTAATAATTCACTGCTCAGTTTCTTTCTGTGAGCTGTTTTCCACTACATAATGGCATTTTTGGCTACCCTAGGTAAAAACTTAGACAAGGGTATTTCTTGGAGATGAGGCACCTTAAAGAGAACCCGAGGTGGGAATTACTTTTACTATTGGGGCACAGAGGCTGGTTGTGCGCACTAAGACCGTGCGCGTGTCGCCAGCTCAATGTTTTCCTTGCGCTGTCAGTCAGCGCTGCTCCCCTGCCTCCTCCGCATCGGCGCGCCCGCCCGTGTCCCTTCCCTCCCGCTGATAGGAGGGAAGTGACGCGGCGGGTGGCGCCGATGCGGAGGAGGCGGGGGAGCGGCGCTGACAGACAGCGCAAGGTAAACATTGAGCTGGCGACACGCTGCGTGTCGCCAGCAATGCGGGGGGTATAGCGGCGAGCAGGGGGGACATGGAGGCACACGATGGGGCAACAGAGGCTGGTCTTAGTGCGCACAACCAGCCTCTGTGCCCCAATAGTAAAAGTAATTCCCACCTCGGGTTCTCTTTAAACTGAGCTGATCGATACAAACCCATCTGTAGTTGTTTGTGTAAGGAGACCCTATGGTGGTTTGATTTTTTTTTTTTTTTTTTTTTTTTTTTTTTTTTTTTTAGTTCAGTAATTTAATAATTATTTCAGCCAATCCATTTATTTGAAAGGATGTCCACATGCTTTTGGCCATGTACTGCAAGTTTTTCTTGCTGAATCCGTTGCCCCTTACAAGGTCCCAGAGCTCTAAAAAGCAACACTACTAATATACTGGCAGCAATCGCTGCCAATTTGTTTAACATCTCTGTTTAAGACTAGAGGGCACCTGTTCTGTCACTGGATAATCTGCCTTGCATGAACCATTTATTTAATAAAGCCGGTATATTATTGGATATCATTGGTGCTGCCTGTAACCAATACGTATTTTTCAAAACAAATTTTGATCCCTTCCCAATAGTTTCTCTCAAATCAGCTCCATGCAGTTTTTCTGGCAAGTGCAAGTAAACCTTTTACAGGTGCAGGATTAGTCAACACTTGGCCCGAAATTTGAAGTGAACTTGGCAGAGAGTTGAAGTACACCTGCCATTTTGATAAGATGGCCACACACCATACAATTTTTTTTATTTAATATTTCTTGTTAATTTAAAAATTTAAAATGAATTTGTCTGATTGTATGATTTGATAAATTTGACCAATGTATCACGCACATATTACATGTTTTTTCCTAATAAAAAAAAAAACATTGAAAAAGCTGAAAAAAATTATTGATCAGAAAAATCAGCCGTTCCCAGTTGACTTGTATAGAAAAGTGAGAAATTCGATCAGATTTCTTGATGGACTTTAAATAAAATCATTTTTTCTGTACAACTGCTAGCAGATCCGCAAAATGCTAGCAGATTTTTAAACGCTTTTTGTTATTTTTATGAGGCGTTTTGCGGATTGCTGCTGCGGATTTCAGTGTAACATATTTCACATATTGTTACAGTAAAGCTGTTACTGAACAGCTTCTGTAACAAAACCGCCTGGCAAACCGCTCTGATCTGCCGTTTTTCAGAGCGGTTTGCGTTTTTCCTATACTTAAAATTGAGGCAGAAACGCATCCACAATCCAAAAAATGCCTCATCCCGGGAGGATTCGTTTCTGCAAAACGCCTCCCGCTCTGGTGTGCACCACCCCATTGAGATACATTGACCAAGCGGATCCGCAGCCGCAAGCGGATCTGAAAACGTCCAAAAAGCCGCTCGGTGTGCACCAGCCCTTAAAGTATACACGAGCTAAAGAAGTCTGTTAAAATGAAGGCCACTGCAATATATGGGCATGAGTTCTGAGGCTTATAGTGCCTACCGATCACTCCTGTGCCACGCCGTTTTGCTACAAAAGGCCCAGTTGGGGGCCGTGACTTGGCCATGTCGCCAATCTAAAATCTGGAATACTAGGCTACGCATGCACAGTATATTCCCCCCCCCCCCCACACTCCTCGTACTGCGGTCTGGACAGGAGTGTGCGTATCGAAAACTCAGGAGGTGCTGTCACAAGAAGGGCGAATCTGACATAATGCCCATGCCAGGGGTCTTTTGCAGCAAAATGTAGTGGCACAGGAGTGATCTGGAGAAGCAGCAAGCTTCAAAACTCATACCCACATATTACAGTAGCTTTTATTTTAACAGACCTCTTCGGCTCTGGTATCCTTTAAGGCTATAAAGCTGATCTAACCAGTCAAAAGAAAGCACTCTGAAATCTTGAGATTCCCTGACCCTCATATTGTGCATCTGTTGGCTGCACAAACAAGGTCTTTTTTATGACAAGTTCACTTTGAATGACTGTACGTATGGTGTGTTGTATTTAAATTAAATGTAATGCTTGCTCCGTTAGAAATGAATTACAAAGATTATGAAGCTTGACCAGGATTACAGTACTGCCAGAATGCAAACTATTTCTGTCTGTGATCCTCAAACTGGTTACTGTGTACCTGGACAACAGCCAGGGCAAGCAAGTCTGCCTGATAGCTAAAACCCATTTGTTCCTATGTTAGCCATTCACAAGTACAGTGTGAGAGCCTCTGCTTACTCCAGTAACTTTGGCATTGGACTGTCAATCTAAAGCTAGCCGTACTCAGGGCCGCCATCAGAAATTTCGGGGCCCCTCACACATTATCAGGCCTGGACCCCCCCCCTCTTTGGACCCACCCACGGGTTGCTGTGCCCGCCCACCCCCATGTCCGTACGTGAAGTGTGCTGCGACGAAAAATGTGCATGGCTCCGACACTGAAGAAAGCGGCATGCACAGCGTGACACGGCAAAAAGTGGACATGACCATAGCATGTTGTGGGTGGAGCCAAATAGTTGCAAAATACAGGTAGTCCCGGGTTAACAAATGAGATAGGGACTTGTAGGTCCGTTCTTATCCTTTATCCGTTCTCTTTTCTTCCCCCTCTTTTCTTCCTGTGCCTCTTTTGTCCCCTTCTGTCTCACCTCAGTTTGTGCCTCTCTTTTGTTTCCCTCTGTGTGACCTCATGTTCCCGTCTCATCTCTTTTCTCCCTGTGCCTCTTTTGTTTGCCTCTATTCCCCCTTGCCTCTTTTATCCCCGTGTTACCTCTTGTCCCCTTCTGTCTCAGCTTGTCCCCCTGCCCTAGCCAGGTATAGGTGCCCCCAGTATAGGTAGCCTGGTATGGGTGGTGCACCAGTATAGGTTAGCCAGGTACAGTTGCCCGCAGTATAGGTAGCAAGCTATAGGCTCCACAGTATAAGTAGCCAAGTATAGGTAGCCAGGAACAGGTGGTGCCCTCAGTAAAGGTAGCCAAGTATAGGTGGCCAGATATAGATGGTGCCCCAGTATAGGTAGCTAGGTATAGGTGGTTCCAGCCCCAGTATAGATAGCCAGGTATCGGTGGTGGCCCAGTATAGGCAGCCTGTAGCCAGATATAGGTGGTGCCCCAGTATATAAAGTCCGCTGCAGTGGGCTCACTCATCTGCTCCCCACGTTCAAGTGCTGATGTCACTATTCTCTCAGTGCTGGAACGCGTTGTGCTGGTTAGTGAGCCACAGGCCCGCAGCCAGCACATGAGGCCCTTCCAGCACTTTGGTGGGGCCCAGGGCACCCAGAAGCCCTGGGCCCCTCACTGCAGTGTCAGTTGTCCCTCCAACCCCCCTCCCTGATGGCTGTCCTGCGTACAGTTAATAATCTTAAGATGGCCATACACTCGTCAGATTAGCAGCAGATAGATCAACAGATAGATTTTCTGATCTATCTGATGTGTTTAGGAACATTTTACTTGGAACAGATTTCCAATAGATTTCAGTCTGAAATCTATTGAAAATCGATCTGATGGCATTTTTTTTGCCATCACATTTTCATTAGGTCCAATGCAAATTGATAAGCAATCTCATCAGATCGTCCTAGATTTTCCAGCATGTCAGATCGATTGAAATCGAATGAAATTGCCCGCAAATCGATCGAGCAATCGATTTGCGATCGATCGGCCGCTAATCGGCTGAGTATATGGGCCCCTTAAATTTTGCTAAGTGAGAGTGATATGTCTCAAGTGTAAGAAGTGAAAATTATTGCATCCATTTACAACGGTATTCCTGTTTCCCACCTATATGAAATGTATATTGCTATAAACCTGAAGACAGTGCAAGAGAAGCCTCAAAGTTTATGTCCTGCTTTGTACAGATTTTAGGAAAGCATTGAATAAGTGGCTTATACATAGTACTGTGTCTACCCTGGTTAACAATTTGTAGCAGGCTAAAGACTGTGTAATTTTTAACGATAAGCAATACACAGAGTGAATAGAGGTTTGGCAGTGAAATCTAACATTTGTTTCCAAAGGTGAAGTGACATTTTGAATGCTTTTGGACATGGCTTATTAGAGGACTGGGTGGGGCTTAGCTCATAGATTAGCCTTCAAAGCATACGACGTGCTGCAAGGTATTCCCATGTGCAAAGGAAAAGAGTTGAGGATCCTTACAAAAACATACAGGGTGCACAAAGTGCCTGCAATATTGTTATTGGTCATATTTTCTGATGTTACAAGTGCACTTCAATGTTTTATTCTTATTTTGGTTGCAATAGCTGTAAAGCTATGCTGTGACTTGTACTTCATACATCTCTCAGATTGCTTATGGCTGGTGTACAGTTTTGTTTGTTGCAGGATGAACGCATCTTCTGCATTTCATAAAGCATGTAACTTCCTAGTCTTGCATCTGCCAGTATAGTTCTACCAACCTGTACAACATGCCTTCCAGGGCCTGAAGGATCTGCGCTTCCTCAGCGCAGGAAGCCAGGGCTCTTACCAGAGGCTGAGAAAATGCAGTACGATGCACACTATGCAGATTCAAGAATAACTGTAGAGTTTAGCACTCAAAGTAAGTTCTGGCTTTCTAAAACTATTTCTTATAGCAATAACCTTGAAGAATTCCTGCACTTTGTTGTACCTTAAAGATGACCTCTAAGCAATGACATAAATAACAGATGTATGCCTTCAAAACAACCTTTTAATTCAACTAATGTAATTTCCTGAATTCTGTATTGAAATTGATCTTTCAGAAGCCTCTTTCTTTCATCAGTATGCTGCACCCATTTCCTTTGAAACCATACTGTTACCCTCACTTTAAATTTGTGTTTTAAAACATCTGTTTTGAAGTCAGTGGGAATATATCTGTGTGATAGAATGCAATTGAGTGAACCATAAATTGCATATGAGTTTCATGGCAATATCTCCTTTGCATTGATGCTGTTTGGATACTTCCCTGCGCTGTGACTTGCATGCATTTATTGCACAGGTATTTGCATTAATGATGATAGGTTACAGTTACATAGAGCTGTCCATGCTGGCAGAAAGCTGGAATGAGTTTACTGGACATAAGAGAAACTGCTTGGATGGGCTTTCAAGTGGGAGAGAGTCTAAAACAAGCATCAGGAGTGAGTGATCTGCTAAACACGAAGGAGCAGAAAAGCGCTCAGCATCAGTTACCGACGTTGCGTCATCGCATTTTTTTGAGTGAACATAGCAGATTCTGGAAGGGCACACGGGCATCTAAACCGTGGCAGTTATGGCGTCCATCATTCAAATGTAATCAAGTGCTGTCCATTTCATTTCAAATGACTGGAAGCTCTTTTTAATCCATGGTTATGGTTTTCCACATGTAATTCACATCCCGTGTAAATGCTGTGCCTAGGTCCAGTTGTCTCGTCCTAGCTTCTACATGTAGTGTCTAGAATCGGCTATGTTTGCTCTAACCGTGATGCGATGAGGAAACGCTGGTAACCACCAATCCTGAACAGTTTTTCTGCTCAGAGAAGAAAAGCGTTTAGCATCACTTAAACTAGACACTGCAAGCCCATCCTACAGAAGCCCATGTGAATCTGCCCTAAAAAAACAAGTTGGAAGCGGATAAGCCTGACGAGTAACATTTTCTGCTACTGGAACACTTGAATTATGCTTTTTTTGAGGGGGTAGCAAGAAAGCATGAAAGACAGAACTGATTGCTGCAGGCAAAAGGACAGTCAAGGACCAATCCATCCATACTGCATGAACTGGGGGTGATTTACTAAAGACTGATTGGAAAAAAGATTTTATAAGTGCAGGAATGTGCACACCAGCTCTGTGGTCAATAATATTTTGTAATATTACGCTATAAGTTATTATGGTGCATGTCAAAATAATGAAATCGCAGGGACTCCAATGGGTCCCCCGACATTCCAGAACATCTGGTTAGCAGATATCTACCTCCTTTGCTGATAACATACAGCTAATGTGTACAGGCTGGAGCAGAGTCACAATGGTTGTGAAGAGGATTGCCATGCAGGTTGGATCTTCACCAGATCCAAGGGTGTTCAGGTACCTTCTGGGGCTTGGTAGAGAACTAAATCCACTGCAAGCTTACATCCACTTTGAAATCCTTGATCATCATACTGCACACGCGGTTTAAATAATTGTGAACATTAATGCTTCTTGTTAGATGGCTGGAGAGCACATATTCCTCTTTTCCCTTGGTAAATCACGCCCACTGAGTGCATTGTTGCTAAGGACCTCTTGTCTATTGTGAACTAGTAGAACACTAAAGTATCTGGAAAAGGCAAATGACTGAATGTTTTTGTATATCTGTAAGCAGACTTTATATTGTTGCCTTTAAACTTGCACTGCCACGTTCTGTTTGTGTCTGTTTTCTCTATATTAAATAACCAGGCAAAGATAGAATAGTGGTGTGTGGAATTTGAACTCATAAATATGTAGTCTTCAAGTGGTCTAAGCTCGATAAAATATAGATAGATCAGTGTACTCTGCTCTTTCATTACTTCTAACGCTTCTTTTCTGGTGGTCCTCCATTCTGCAGCAGCAGCTCATCACAGAACAGCCAGGGAAGAGCATGGAGACAAACTGAAAACCAATTACCGATGTCGTAGCCCCATGCGGCAGCTCCGTGAAAAATTAGAGCCAGGAGATGGAAGAAAGCAAAGTGAGCTTTACTATTATTTCTAGTATTCAATATTCCAAATAAAACCAGAATTGAACATGGCGAATTCTATTAGCAGTCAGGTCAGTAACTGAATATAAGGTATAAAAAGTCTCTAAATGGTGGACAGAATAGTTTATCATGGGCTACATGTGGTTCCACACCTCCAGTACACCTCAATTCTGGTCCCATGTTTGCAGCTGGCAGGCATGTTAATCTGGAAGGTCACATGATCACACAAAGTAGGAAGAGCAATAGATGCCAGACTAAATTTCCCAGAAGCCCTGCATTACAGTAGAAGCATTTGTCTACATGAGGTGGAATTTTGAAGTCTCACAAAAAAGGTGTTGTTTATTTTTAAAACCTCAGTTCAGTAAAAGAAAAACTATACTCACTGGAATTCTTAAAGGGAAGGTTCAGGGAAACCTTTAAAAAAATAAAAATCCATATCCACTTACCTGGGGCTTCCTCCAGCCCGTGGCAGGCAGGAGGTGCCCTCGCCGCCGCTCCAGAGGCTTCCGGTCGTCTTCGGTGGCCGCCCCGACCTGGCCAGGCCGGCTGCCAGGTCGGGCTCTTCTGCGCTCCAAGGACGGGCTCTTCTGCGTCCCACGCGGGCGCGCTGACGTCATCGGACGTCCTCCGGGCTTTACTGCGCAGGCCCCAGGTAAGTGGATATGGATTTTTATATTTTTAAAGGTTTCCCTGAACCTTCCCTTTAAGCCTGTTTGGATAGGTGAATAATTGCAGGCAACCAATGCTGCTCAAATAAGGCTTTCCATTTAAAACATTCAGGTCCAAAGGTAATACTTAAAATTTACGCTATTCACAATGATTGCTTTGTGAATTTGCCCTGTTCAGTTTTGAGATCAGGTTGGCATTTGACCTTTTTATCGTTTGCTCCTTCTATATTCTCTGTAAGTATGCATGCTATGTATGCTATCTACAGCTGTGCTCATAAGTTTACATAGCTTGGCAGAGTTTATGATTTCTTAACCGTTTTTCATAGAATATGAATGACAACACAAACTTTTCTTTCACTCATGGTTTAGTGGTTGACTGAAGCCAATTATTGTCAAACAACTGTTTTTATTCTTTTTAAATCCTAATCACTACACAAATTACACAGATCAAAAGTTAAAGAGGAACTGTAACCTCCTATTGTACTCAGCACCAGTGTGTACAGCATGCCCACTTTATAGGGGAAAAACAAGTATCTCCTAGTAAAATAATATAAATTTACTTAGTTTCTGTAGCTTTAACCAGTAAGCCACGCCCACCACACTAGCTGCCTCCGCGGATGTATAATAATTAGCCTACTCTCAGTGCCTACTGGGTAGTGACGTTTAGAAACGTCACAAGCTCTCTCCTGGTGTTTGGAAAAAAAAAGTCTCCTTCAGCAAGAGACAGGCAGCAGAGTGAGCCGGCCACGCCCCCAAATCTCGTGCAGTGCCAGCAGCTTTCAGGAGAGTGAGCAGCGTGTATCTAGCAGCCTGCTCACTCATCCACTGTCCTCCTCACTGTTTCTCTCCCACAGGCATGACAGGCAACAGGTAATCTCCAGCATCTGATAAAATGTATACAGTGTGAAAACGCTGCCTGTCTGATGCATCTGGGGGAGGGGGAGAGAGGTCTGACTTCTTAGCCTAAACTTTTTTTACTTTGAGTTCAGAAACAAAGCAGAGAGCAGTGCAGACTCAGTGACAGGCTGCCAGCATGCTTTACACTGCTGTGTCTCCTGTGCTTTGCTTAGAAAGTAGTAAAAGTGCAGAGCTAGAAGTCAGACCTCTCCAGCTGTCCCTTATTTATGCCTTAAAGGAGTCCTCAAGGGAATTGAAGGAAAATAAGTGCTACTTACTCGGGGCTTCGTCCAGCCACAAGCTCCCAGCATGTCCCTTGGTGCAGCTCTGCGGTGAGCCGTTCGCTTGTGAAGCTTTCCGGTCCCCGGCGATGACGTCAGGCCGACCAGGAGGTACTGCACCTGCGTGAGGGGTGCTGTCAATCACCGCCACGTGGACCGGAGCATACTGCAGAGGCGCACAAATACTACGCCTGCGCAGTACGCTCCGGTCCACGTGGCAGTGATAGCGACGCTCACCCAGGTGCAGTACAGGCTGACCTTCTGGTCAGCCTTCGTCCTGGTCAGCCTGGATGAAGCCCCGGGTAAGTGGCACTTATTTTCCTCATATCCCTTTATGACTCCTTTAAAGAGAACCTGAACTGAAAATAAAAAGTAAAAATAACCATACACAGATCATACTTACCTCCTGTATACTCCTCAATCTCTTTCTCCTCTCCTGCGTCCCATTTGTCCACTGTGATCAATTAAATTCTCCATCCTCCATTTTAAAAACGGCCATTACCCCTTAACAGCTTCCTGGTCAGCACACTGTTAACCTCCTGAGCGGTCTGGACGAGCTCAGCTCGTCCATCACCGCCGGAGGCTGCCGCTCAGGCCCTGCTGGGCCGATTTTTATCAAATAAAGTGCAGCACACGCAGCCGGCACTTTGCCAGCCGCGTGTGCTGCCTGATCGCCGCCGCTCTGCGGCGATTCGCCGCGAGCAGCGGCGAAAGAGGGCCCCCCTAGCCGCCTGAGCCCTGCGCAGCCGGAACAAAAAGTTCCGGCCAGCGCTAAGGGCTGGATCGGAGGCGGCTGACGTCAGGACGTCGGCTGACGTCGATGACGTCACTCCGCTCGTCGCTATGGCGACGATATAAGCAAAACAAGGAAGGCCGCTCATTGCGGCCTTCCTTGTTTATTCTGGGCGCCGGAGGCGATCGGAAGATCGCCTCCGGAGCGCCCTCTAGTGGGCTTTCATGCAGCCAACTTTTAGTTGGCTGCATGAAATAGTTTTTTTTTTATTTAAAAAAAACCCTCCCGCAGCCACCCTGGCGATTTAATCAGAACGCCAGGGTGGTTAAACTGTAATGTCACACCACTTGAGCCATAGGGAAACATGGACATTACCTTGCACATTCAGTTGTAACTGACAACTGCTGATATATAACTGACAGCAACTGGTATATTTCAGTTCTGACAAAATATTGTCAGAACTGGAAGGCATCATTGTAAGAAGAAAATGGTGAGCTTCTGAGAGGAACTGACGGTAAGGTTAGTATGTAATATTCATTTGCAGCTACGTCATGTGTTTATTTTGACACAGGATTAGACTGTAAGCTCCTCTAAGGACAGTCAGTGACATGACTATGTACTCTGTAAAGTTCAGCAGAAGATGTTCGTGCTATATAACTACATAATAATATGGTAGATCATTACATTATGACTATGGTAGGATTAGACTGTGAGCTCCTCTGAGGACAGTCAGAGACATGACTATGTACCCTGTAATGTGCTGCAGAAGGTGTCAGTGCTATATAAACACATAATAATAATATGGTAGGACATTAGACTATGACTATGGTAGGATTAGATTGTGAGCTCCTCTGAGGACAGTCAGTGGCATGACTATGTACTCTGTAAAGTGCTGCAGAAGATGTCAGTGCTATATAAATACATAAAAATAATATGGAAGGACATTAGACTATGACTATGGTAGGATTAGAGTGTGAGCTCCTCTGAGGACAGTCAGTGACATGACTATGTACTCTGTAATGTGCTGCAGGAGATGTCAGTGCTATATAATGCATAATAATAATATGGTAGGACATTAGACTATGACTATGGTAGGATTAGATTGTGAGCTCCTCTGAGGACAGTCAGAGACATGACTATGTACTCTGTAATGTGCTGCAGAAGATGTCAGTGCCATATAAATACATAATAATAATAATAATATGGTAGGACATTAGACTATGACTATGGTAGGATTAGAGTGTGAGCTCCTCTGAGGACAGTCAGTGACATGACTATGTACCCTGTAATGTGCTGCAGAAGATGGCAGTGCTATATAATCACATAATAATAATATGGTAGGACATTACACTATGACTATGGTAGGATTAGATTGTGAGCTCCTCTGAGGACAGTCAGCGACATGAATATGTACTCTGTACAGTGCTGCAGATGATGTCAGATGAGTGTGCTCTTCAGGGCCCATTCACACTGGGGCGATTCGTAGGCGGTTTCTGCAGATTAAAGTGCTTGTGTAATCCCAATCGCTCAAAAATCATGAAAATGTAGTCAAAAATATGCGTTTGCTGCAAAAAAAAAATCACAGCCGCAAAACGCTAGCGCTAATTGCCAGCATTTTGTGATCCCCAGTGTGAATGGGCCCAATCTGTCCTACTCTGATGGCTGGCTCTGCAGACTGCTCCAGCATCACTACAGTACAAAGCTCTTGGGGATTTGGGGTGAAAAGGCTGGAGGCAGGGTGCTGTACTCAAGACCCTGCAGAATACTGAATAGGGACTGTCTACAAATCTTTGTATTTCTTATCAGTGGACGAGCAGATGCAGTCATTAGCACAATTGTGCAGGGGGGAGAAAGCTTATAATCAAATCAGATTAAAATCACGCCGCCAAGTGCATGCCTGATTGACAACGCAACCAATTTCAGGCTGATATTTGGGCACATGAGTCAATCGGAAATGCTGCAAATTGGCTATCGTGGTTGGTCGGGTGCATGGCGGTAAAAGGCAAGCGATATCGGGGTGAGTGACGAAACTCCTGGCGCTATGTGTGTATGTGTATTTACACATTACCTGTCCTGTGTCGCAGTGACCGCCCTCTTCTGAATCCGCTGCTACACTTCCCATACTTGCTGCCGGCACATATCTCGCTGGCGTGCGTGTGCGACATTACGCTGGCCGGCATTTATAGGGAGGAGCGGTGGAAGACAGATACAGGACAGGTAATGTATAAATACACATACATGTACATACATTTATACACAGAGGAACAGCGGCGGGCTCTGCCGATTTCCAGGAGATTTCATGCTGAAATTGATCGGGAATCGGACTGTGGTGTATGAGCAGCTGACAGATCTCTCTCTAATCAGATTCGATTAGAGAGAGATTTGTCTCTTGGTCGAATCTGCCCATCATTGCCTGATGTATGGCTAGCTTTAGTTTTCAGTCTCTCAAGACATGGAAAAGAAACTTTTTTTTCCTGGACTGCCAGAAAATTTACAATGCCTTTGTAGACAGCTCTGTGCTTCAGGGCCCTTTTCCACTGCAAAACGCAACTGCAAATGCATTTGCGTTTCCCCAATTTTGATGTTCGTTTTGTGCGTTTTTTATGCGTTTGCAGTCTCCGTTTTTCTGATTGGCAAATGGCAAGTGTTGTCTTGAAAATAGATACTGGTGGTTCAATCAATACATAACGCAAAACACATTTCTATGCGTTTTTCATGCGTTCCTATACTTTACATTGAAACACAAAACGCATCAGACATGGGTTTGCGTTTTTAAAAACCGGAACGCAGCAGTGGAAAAGGCCACCCAAGATTCTTAATTTAAACAAGCTGCACTTCAGAATCAGCAAACGCATGCGTTTTGCGTTTCTGGCAAAAACGCAGCTAGTGGCCCTTATGCTGTAATGCCAGTGGTTTGAAACGCCTCAGCTATATTACAATACACTAATCAGCATCTCCAGCTCATTCCCTGTTTGCTTCTGTTTACACATGTGCATATTATACTTCCTGGGCTTCTGCAAATTATGTCAGTTAGGAAAAAAAAAGGTTGGGAAAGGAGGGTGTAACAACCTTCACTGTGGGCGTGTTTTCAACTGCTGGGATGAAGAAAAAAAACTTGCTACTCCTGCCAGTAGTAAACAGGGATCCTCCCAGGCTGCCCATGGCATTTTTACAGCACCTTGCTGACAGGGTTACGAGATTTATTAGTCAATCCTTCTTATCTATATACTTAAATCACTGTCTTATACTGCTTTTTAAGGAATATTTATTCCTCCTTACAGTTCCTCTTTAACATTCTCCAGTTCTTAAAGTGGACCTCAACTCTTGCACAGGACAGAAGGAAAACAGAGAGAAATGCGCCCTGTATGTATTTAGAGAGTTTAGCCGGTTTAATTCCCCTCATTTGTGTCTAATCACTAGTGGAGCCTTCCTCATTTTTCAGATCCTCCTGACAAAGTGCTTTTGCTCCCTGCCCTGGTGTCATAGTCTTGTGTTCCCAGGCAGGAAGCAGAGGTAATTTGGGAGACTTGTGACTCTGAAGATAATAGATGACTGTGCCATGCTGAAGGCAGGAATTTGGGAAGTTGCTCTAATACTGCTGCCTCTACTCGGGATTTCCTGGGGGCGTTAGCTCAGGGCACCAGTAATGAGGAGTCAGGGATACTAAGGGCACTATAACGGGTTTATTAGGGAGACACTATGAAGACTTAGCACTTGGGGAGCACAATGGATGTGTGTTAGGACTTACTTACGTTGTTAGCTGTGTTTACAATAACCTGGAATAGGACACACAACAGTAAAGGTAACGATTTGATACATTGAATGGTATTAATTTTTTTACAAGAAAGTATTTTTCTTTAGGAGCATGTGTGATGATGTAGCAGCAGGCACAGTAATGTTTGTGTGCTCAGTAATAAGTCCTGCAGTAAGGTTAAAACCCTGGCTATATTGTGTAACCTAGGTTCCTGTATGTATATTATTTTACCCCATCCTACAAACTTTTGTACCTCTTTGGGAGATGTTTAGAGGTGCCTTGAGCCTGTTGAGATCCTAGCAAAGAACGTCACGGCGGCATTGCAGATGGCACTTGCAGCACTGTGTCCCCATTTCGAGTCCCAGCCAGGGCACTATCTGCAATGAGTTTCTATGTTCTCCCCCTGCCTGTGGGGGTTTCCTCGGGGCACTCATGTTTCCTCCCACACCTCAAAAACGTATAGATAAGTTAATTGGATTCCTCTTAAAATTGGCCCTAGACTATGATGGACATATGACTGGTAGAGACTAGAATGTGAGCTCTGAGGGACAGTTGGTGACATGACTATATACACTGTACAGCGTGGCGGAAGATATCGGCGCTATATACATGCTAAATAATGATATTGTCGCCCTTCAGAAAAACAAAAAGAAACCTATAATAGAATAGCTGACATTTTAAATGAGCAGTTAATGGATATGACTTGCTAGATTATTTTGCCTACCTAGATCATGAAGCTTTGCAAGTGATTACGTGGTGATCTGTCAAAGTGTCGATAGGGTTCACTAATAGGAAGGGAACACGTACCCAATCCAGTCAATTGGAAACCATCCATTTTTCAGATCAATTCTATTGTTCTGATCAGATTGGGTTCATGCATTTTTCCTGTTTGGTGACCCAATTGTTCATTTTCGACACATCACATCTATCGGATCGGTTGACTGTTTTGGTTATTGAACTATTAGTGGCAGCCTTTAGGGTTACCCTCTGCTGGTTCTTATGCAGAATTGTACTGAATGGTGAGAATTTCCTCTTGCTTATATCCAGCTTTTACAGCTGTCTGTGGCAATGTATGCCCTGTACACCATTGCCACTAATTGCAGTCAATTTTTAACAAATCAATTTCTAACATATCAAAGCAAGGTTTGCTTCATCACGAAAGTGCTACATTTTTGGAGAAGTTTAGTTAACCCGACCCGCTATCAATTTTTAGCACAATTTAAAAATGCATTCTCTTTTCTAGCAGCTTCTAGTGGTTTGATTATTTTTTGTTTCTTGTAATTATTGTATTAATTTTGTATCCATTAGTGAAAGATGAGAGGCAAGACGTGAGGGATCTTTTGTCTGACTTGCAAGATATCAGTGACAGCGAGAGGAAGACTAGCTCTGCAGAATCCTCTTCAGGTATCAGAACTTCTATGCTAACCACTTCCTTACTAACAATAGGCAGGTGTAACATTGGCAGTTCTACTATGCAGGACGCATCTGCCTTCCAGAAGAATTTCTGGGGCCAATTTTGAGGGGAAACCAATGAACTTTATTAGTATCTATTTGAGATGTGGCAAGAAAACATGCAAATACATGGGAAACACATTCTATGCACATCCTGGCTAGGATTTAAACCAAAGATTTCACTGCTACAATGCCAGAGTGTTAGCAACCATGGCCTCAATTCACGGAGCATTATCAAACGTTTATCAAACACTTTATCAAACGTTTGATAATTTACCTCATGGGTAAAATCTCACTAAGGTGTTATATGTTGAACGTTTTATCGGTAAAACATTCGATAAATATATAACACCTTAGTGAATTTAAAATGAGATTTTACCCATGAGGTAAATTATCAAACGTTTGATAAACGTTTGATAATGCTCCATGAATTGAGGCCTATGCCCCCATGTTGCCAATAGTATTGAATGGTTATTATTCTTGAAAAGTTTTGAAATTATAGTTGTTTACATAAACCCAATATCTTTAGGTCCATAAATATTAAGACCATGACAGTTTTCAAAAAGGTGTTTTTTTTATACAATACAGCAACAGAGTTGAATTAAATCATTTGTTATTTAAAGGACAACTGAAGTGAAAGGGCTATGGAAGCTACCATATTTATTTCCTTTTAAACAATACCAGTTGCCTGGCTGTCCTGCTGGTCCTCTGCCTCTAAAGCCCCATCTACACCATACAATTTTTTGTCCGACTGCAAAACAATGGCAAATCGAATCCCGATCGGACATGTCAGATTGAATCGATTCAAATCAATGAATCCAATCGAATTGAATCAAATCAGACAAAAACATTGTATGGTGTAGAGGGTGCTTAATACGTTAAAGCCCCTTCTACACCATACAATTTTTTAATTATTTTTTTCAGATTCATTGTTTCGATTCAGTCCGACATGTTCGATCGGAGTTCGATTCAATTTGCCATAGTTTTGCGATGGCAAATTGAATCAAATCGAATCCCGATCTGACATGACGGATTGGATTGAATCGGACGAAAAAGTGTATGGTGTAGATGGGGCATTAGCGATTAGACTCAGAACAAGCATTTACAGATCAAATGTTTCTGACATTGTCAGATCTGTCAAGATTAGCTGCATGCTTGTTTCTGGTGTGTGTGACCCTTTCTAACGCTAAGGAGATCAGCAGGGCTGCCAGGCAACTAGTATTGTTTAAAAGCAAATAAATATGGCAGTCTCCATATTCTTCTCACTTCAGTTGTCCTTTAAAGAGACCCTGTAACAAAATTTTCAGCCTTATTTCTTCTATCCTATAAGTTCCTATATCTGTTTTTTTAATGTGGTCTGTCTTACTGCAGCCTTTCCTAGTTCAACAGTGGCTGTATTATCTCTGTTATATAATCTAATCTTCTTTCCTTTGTCAGCTTTGTCGGTCTCAGGCAGACATGTGCTGCTCTGCTTGTGATAGGATAGACGTTAGACACACCCTCTCCACGCCCCCTGCAGGCTCTGTGTGAGTCAGACTGAGCTCCTCTCAGCCTATCACAAGCTGGTTAGCAGCCATGTCTTTTGTTTGTAAACACTTCCTAAAACTGTCAATTACAAGCCAGGATTGCAGCCGGGAGTGGCAGAAACAGCACAGAGGGGCCCAGGAGAACATAATGAATAGAATGGTATGCTTTTTTGTAAGAATTTTAGAGTACAGATTCTCTTTAAAGGATCACTTTTCATTTTACTCTAACTTATCTTTTTACTCTTGGGACAAATGTACATCTTAGGGCTAGTGCACACCAAGAGCAAAAGCTTTTGAGTGTTTTTTTTTTTTTTTTTTTTTAAAGCACCAGCGCTTTCAAAAGCGATTGGCTACTGTAACATTATGAGGGTGTTCCACAGCAGTGTTGTGATATTTTTCTTTTTTTTTCTTTTAAAAAGGGAACGCGCTGCATGTAGCATTTTTTTGGAGCAATTCAGTTTGAACAAGTGCAAAACTGCACATTCAAACAAAAATCACTCTAAAAATTTCTTTGCAAAATCGTGATTGCAATTTTTGGTATGTCAGAAACCTGCCCCCATAGCAAGCTTACAGAAACAGGTCCTGGCAGTTTTTGGCCACATCGAGAGGAGGAGCTACACTTTGCAAGACTCGGTCACCACTAGCAGTTGTGTGCAAACTAATCTGCTAGACACCATACACACACTGATTCCTGTGCTAAAAATAGATCTGTCCCTGACTATTAAAACAATTTCATGCTCTGGTGCCGATCTGCATGCACTCAGCCTGGCATTCCTGTATCTTGAGTCAGCTATGGGCTTTAGGCCAAAACTACGGAAATGCCACACACCATGCTATCTCACAAGGGTAGCAATGAAACAACGTAGGATAGAGTACGGCACTAATGTAATACTCTGCAGTCTCTCTCTAGGAAATGTATATTCTCTGCTTAGTACACAGAAGACTAACTTTTTGAATAAAGATTTAATATTCCCAAAAGAGTGAAACAAATGCAGAAAGAATATATACAAAAATATGTTAACAAAAACAAGGTTAACAAAAAAGTAAAAAATGACACACTATAAGACATTTGCTTATAAAATAAAAGGGAATAAAACAGAAATCGAACATTACCCAGCGTAAAGCGCTATATCCTGGTGCTGGACAAAGCAATTCTGGTGAGAGATCAGGGTATTCCTTTCATAGGCAATCTCCAGAGAAAATACAATTCCTGATCCCATGAGCATTTATTTTATAGTGTGAATTGTTGCCCTGGGCTAGTAAAACAATTTCCTGTGGAAATGCGTTTAAGTTATGTAATGACAGCACACCTAGATCATTTCCTGTGTTATCAGCTGTCTCCAACACATCAGACAGCCTATTCGTGTGCTTATGCTGCTTCCTATTCTACACACTGGCCTGGTGCACACCAGAGGAGTTTTTCTGAGCGTTTTGAGTTTTTAAATCTGCTGCTAATGTTATCCTATGTGTCTGTGCACACTGGAGCAATGAGGTTTTGTAAAAAAAAACCATAGCATTACATTGGGAAGAAGCTTTTGAAACCTCTAAAAGCTCTTCCCAATGTAATGCTATGGGTTTTTTTTTACAAAACCTCATTGCTCCAGTGTGCACAGACACATAGGATAACATTAGCAGCAGATTTAAAAACTCAAAACGCTCAGAAAAACTCCTCTGGTGTGCACCAGGCCACTGTCTCTATAGAAAACACTCATCTAGTCTTCTCATTTAGGTGAAGTTAATAAATGGGCTTCTGGCTAGGTGATCTATTTAACCACTTAAGGACCAGGGGTGTTTTGCAGGATCTGTGTTGCGTGGGTTCTCCAGCCCACAGCACAGATCGGGAATAAGGTAGGGCGACCAGACTTCCCCCCCCCCCCCTTTTTTCCCCACTAGGGGGATGACCTGCTGGGGGGGGTCCGATCGCCGCCGCTCCGTGTGGCCGAGCGGGGGGGGGGGAGCTTTGAGCCCCCCTCCGCAGCGCGATTCCTCCCTCTCCTTTTCCCTCCCTCCCCTTCACTCCATGGGCGGCACAGGACGGAGATGCGTCCTGCGCAGCCTTTGATAGGCTTCAGCCTATCACACGGCGGCGATCCCCGGCCAATCAGAGGTCGGGGATCGCTGATCGCCTTTGCAGCGCCGTATTGATGTAAACACAGGGGATCTCTTCCCCGGGTGTTTACAATTAGCCTGCGAGCCGCGATCGGAGGCTCGCAGGCTGTTCATGGAGACACCCTCCGTGAACAGACATGGAACGGCCGCTCTAAAACCACAAACGACCAGCCGCCACCTATCGGCGTTAGCTGGTCGTTAAGTGGTGAAATGTCATTACAGCAGACTTCAAATGTGATGCAAATTAATTCACTTTACATATGATTAGTATCGCAACCTGCTTACTGACATTCTTACACACAGTAGACATTTCAAATGTCGACCAGATGCTTTTTACTCAAGGTTATACAAGATGAGAGTTCAAATGGCTACAGTTTCCTGTATACCATCATACTGAGTTATATCATTACACCCTAGTCCTTACGATGTGCCCCAGGGTTTGATACTATTCCCTTTGCTGTTTACCTTATACATGCTGCCACTTGGAAAAATCCCAAAACATGGTCTGGTATGCCACTGTTATGCTGACGATGCCCTACTATATTTATCATTCAAACCTAGCATGACAGACCCTACTCCACAATTAAGTGCATGCTTAGATGAGCTTAAGAAGTGGTTAAATGGTAATTGGCTAAAGCTAAATGCTGTCAAAACAGATTCATGTAATCGGTGGTCGGCGTTAAACAACAAAGCAGGTCCAGTCTCAATCAGCAACACTGAGGATAGGAAGTTCACACCTGAACAACTCAGACTTTGTACTCAGCTTGGGTGTTCTAACTGATGGGGCATTTATCTTCAGGGATTAAATCTTGGCTGTTGTAAAACATTCCTTTTTTCACCTAGGAAACCTAGCATAAATTAAGCACCTACAGCATATTTTCCAACACTAGTTCATGCCTTCATCACATCAGGGCTGGACTATTGCAATGTTCTCTATACAGTCCTTCTGAGCAAAGACCTGCACTGCCTGTAATTAGTACAGAATGCTGCTGCAAGGCTGTTAACAAGCCAACCATTGCCATTGCCACAAAACACTGATCTTTTACTCACTCACTCTACTGGCTACCCATAAAATGGAAAATTCTATTTACGTTTGGCTTATTGACAATTACATTTTTGCATGGTTTGGGTCCTGGATTTGTTGCAACTGCATCCCACCCTCCACAACATTAGACCAAACGGATCTAATAACTTGGTCACCCCCAGAGTTCATCTCAAAACATTTGGAGCTAGAGCCTTTTGGCATGCTGCCTCTACACTTTGGAACGCCTTGACACACCAAATTGGGACATTTTTATCCCTGGAAGCATTTAAGTCCAAACTGAAAATGTTTTGTTTGAATCCTGTATGGCCACCTCATGAGGAAAATGTCTCCTTAGCACAGCTGAAATAGAATTTGTGTTTGTTTTTTTACTGGTAGTCATGATGGAGGATTGACTGTTTTTTTTTTTTTGGGGGGGGGGGGGGTAGATTTCTTAATTCCATCTTATTACTAATGTAATGTACTTTTTAGGAGCTTCTGGCTCAGTATCAGGGGAGGAAGAGGAAACTAGCTCTGAGGAGTCTGAAGAAGGAGAAGAGGAGGAAGAAGAGGAAGATGAAGATGAGGAGGAAGAGGATGACACCGGAAGTAACTCAGAGGTGGCCACAGAACAGAGTGCAGGTAATTCTTTTATCAGCCTGAGATGATTATCTTGGTTGCAACGCCTATATGCTGTGTGCCTAGGGCTACAGCTTTTTAGCTTTTTATTTCCAAGTGCTAGGCAATTTATTGATCTGTTAGGCCTTGTTCACATCAGGGCCGTTTCTGTGTGCTTTTCACAGCGCATTGCCGTGTACGTTCAGCAAGGTACTGATTTTCCAATGTAATTGTAGCTGGCTCACATCTATGTGCT